>NW_020619159.1:121372-136926 GCF_003573695.1 Papaver somniferum | reverse complement strand
TACTTGAAATTATTTTTTGCAAGTTTTTAACTTGATAAATAATGTATTTAAGAGTTTTATTTATGTAAAAATTCCTTTTTTGTGTTCAATTGTTTTACAAGAAACAAAACTCGTTTTATAAGAAAAAACCTAAACCTAACTTGATTTGCAAGTTAATTTTCCTATAAATACAACTCGAAAATCTCTTTTCAAAATACATGTTTCGACCCATGCCCATGCGCGTGTACCAAGCACCAAGTCCGTGTTTACTTGAAATTATTGTTTGCAAGTTTTTAACTTGATAAATAATTTATTTAAGAGTTTTATTTATGGAAAAATTCTTTTTTGTGTTTAATTGTTTTACAAGAAACAAAACTCCTTTTATGAGAAAAAACCTAAACCTAACTTGATTTGCAAGTTAATTTTCCTATAAATACAACTCGAAAATATCTTTTCAAAATAATGTTTCGACCCATGCCCATGCGCGTGTACCAAGCACCAAGTCAGTGTCTACTTGAAATTATTTTTTGCAAGTTTTTAACTTGATAAATAATTTATTTAAGAGTTTTATTTATGGAAAAATTTCCTTTTTTGTGTTTAATTGTTTTACAAGAAACAAAACTCGTTTTGTAAGAAAAAATTTAAACCTAACTTGATTTTCAAGTTAATTTTCCTATAAATACAACTCGAAAATCTCTTTTCAAAATACATGTTTCGACCCATGCCCATGCGCGTGTACCAAGCACCAACTCCGTGTCTACTTGAAATTATTTTTTGCAAGTTTTTAACTTGATAAATAATGTATTTAAGAGTTTTATTTATGTAAAAATTCCTTTTTTGTGTTTAATTGTTTTACAAGAAACAAAACTCGTTTTATAAGAAAAAACCTAAACCTAACTTGATTTGCAAGTTAATTTTCCTATAAATACAACTCGAAAATATCTTTTCAAAATACATGTTTCGACCCATGCCCATGCGCGTGTACCAAGCACCAAGTCCGTGTCTACTTGAAATTATTTTTTGCAAGTTTTTAACTTGATAAATAATTTATTTAAGAGTTTTATTTATGGAAAAATTCCTTTTTTGTGTTTAATTGTTTTACAAGAAACAAAACTCGTTTTATGAGAAAAAACCTAAACCTAACTTGATTTACAAGTTAATTTTCCTATAAATACAACTCGAAAATATCTTTTCAAAATAATGTTTCGACCCATGCCCATGCGCGTGTACCAAGCACCAAGTCCGTGTCTACTTGAAATTATTTTTTGCAAGTTTTTAACTTGATAAATAATTTATTTAAGAGTTTTATTTATGGAAAAATTCCTTTTTTGTGTTTAATTGTTTTACAAGAAACAAAACTCGTTTTATGAGAAAAAACCTATACCTAACTTGATTTGCAAGTTAATTTTCCTATAAATACAACTCGAAAATCTCTTTTCAAAATACATGTTTCGACCCATGCCCATGCGCGTGTACCAAGCACCAAGTCCGTGTATACTTGAAATTATTGTTTGCAAGTTTTTAACTTGATAAATAATTTATTTAAGAGTTTTATTTATGGAAAAATTCCTTTTTTGTGTTTAATTGTTTTACAAGAAACAAAACTCGTTTTATGAGAAAAAACCTATACCTAACTTGATTTGCAAGTTAATTTTCCTATAAATACAACTCGAAAATCTCTTTTCAAAATACATGTTTCGACCCATGCCCATGCGCGTGTACCAAGCACCAACTCCGTGTCTACTTGAAATTATTTTTTGCAAGTTTTTAACTTGATAAATAATGTATTTAAGAGTTTTATTTATGTAAAAATTCCTTTTTTGTGTTTAATTGTTTTACAAGAAACAAAACTCGTTTAATAAGAAAAAACCTACACCTAACTTGATTTGCAAGTTAATTTTCCTATAAATACAACTCGAAAATATCTTTTCAAAATACATGTTTCGACCCATGCCCATGCGCGTGTACCAAGCACCAAGTCCGTGTCTACTTGAAATTATTTTTTGCAAGTTTTTAACTTGATAAATAATTTATTTAAGAGTTTTATTTATGGAAAAATTTATTTTTTGTGTTTAATTGTTTTACAAGAAACAAAACTCGTTTTATAAGAAAAACCTAAACCTAACTTGATTTTCAAGTTAATTTTCCTATAAATACAACTCGAAAATCTCTTTTCAAAATACATGTTTCGACCCATGCCCATGCGCGTGTACAAAGCACCAAGTCCGTGTCTACTTGAAATAATTTTTTTCAAGTTTTTAACTTGATAAATAATTTATTTAAGAGTTTTATTTATTTAAAAATTCTTTTTTTTTGTGTTTAATTGTTTTACAAGAAACAAAACTCGTTTTATAAGAAAAAACCTAAACCTAACTTGATTTGCAAGTTAATTTTCCTATAGATACAACTCGAAAATTTCTTTTCAAAATACATGTTTCGACCCATGCCCATGCGCGTGTCCCAAGCACCAAGTCCGTGTCTACTTGAAATTATTTTTTGCATGTTTTGAACTTGACAAATAATTTATTTAAGAGTTTTATTTAATGAAAAATTCCTTTTTTGTGTTTAATTGTTTTACAAGAAACAAAACTCGTTTTATAAGAAAAAACCTAAACCTAACTTGATTTGCAAGTTAATTTTCCTATAAATACAACTCGAAAATATCTTTTCAAAATACATGTTTCGACCCATGCCCATGCGCGTGTACCAAGCACCAAGTCCGTGTCTACTTGAAATTAATTTTTGCAAGTTTTTAACTTGATAAATAATTTATTTAAGTGTTTTATTTATGGAAAAATTCCTTTTTTGTGTTTAATTGTTTTACAAGAAACAAAACTCGTTTTATAAGAAAAAACCTAAACCTAACTTGATTTGCAAGTTAATTTTCCTATAAATACAACTCGAAAATATCTTTTCAAAATACATGTTTCGACCCATGCCCATGCGCGTGTACCAAGCACCAAGTCCGTGTCTACTTGAAATTATTTTTTGCAAGTTTTTAACTTGATAAATAATTTATTTAAGAGTTTTACTTATGTAAAAATTCCTTTTTTGTGTTTAATTGTTTTACAAGAAACAAAACTCGTTTTATAAGAAAAAACCTAAACCTAACTTGATTTGCAAGTTAATTTTCCTATAAATACAACTCGAAAATATCTTTTCAAAATACATGTTTCGACCCATGCCCATGCGCGTGTACCAAGCACCAAGTCCGTGTCTACTTGAAATTATTTTTTGCAAGTTTTTAACTTGATAATAATTTATTTAAGAGTTTTATTTATGGAAAAATTCCTTATTTGTGTTTAATTGTTTTACAAGAAACAAAACTCGTTTTATGAGTAAAAACCTAAACCTAACTTGATTTACAAGTTAATTTTCCTATAAATACAACTCGAAAATATCTTTTCAAAATAATGTTTCGACCCATGCCCATGCGCGTGTACCAAGCACCAAGTCCGTGTCTACTTGAAATTATTTTTTGCAAGTTTTTAACTTGATAAATAATTTATTTAAGAGTTTTATTTATGGAAAAATTCCTTTTTTGTGTTTAATTGTTTTACAAGAAACAAAACTCGTTTTATGAGAAAAAACCTATACCTAACTTGATTTGCAAGTTAATTTTCCTATAAATACAACTCGAAAATCTCTTTTCAAAATACATGTTTCGACCCATGCCCATGCGCGTGTACCAAGCACCAAGTCCGTGTATACTTGAAATTATTGTTTGCAAGTTTTTAACTTGATAAATAATTTATTTAAGAGTTTTATTTATGGAAAAATTCCTTTTTTGTGTTTAATTATTTTACAAGAAACAAAACTCGTTTTGTAAGAAAAAACCTAAACCTAACTTGATTTCAAGTTAATTTTCCTATAAATACAACTCGAAAATCTCTTTTCAAAATACATGTTTCGACCCATGCCCATGCGCGTGTACCAAGCACAAACTCCGTGTCTACTTGAAATTATTTTTTGCAAGTTTTTAACTTGATAAATAATGTATTTAAGAGTTTTATTTATGTAAAAATTCCTTTTTTGTGTTCAATTGTTTTACAAGAAAGAAAACTCGTTTTATAAGAAAAAACCTAAACCTAACTTGATTTGCAAGTTAATTTTCCTATAAATACAACTCGAAAATATCTTTTCAAAATACATGTTTCGACCCATGCCCATGCGCGTGTACCAAGCACCAAGTCCGTGTCTACTTGAAATTATTTTTTGCAAGTTTTTAACTTGATAAATAATTTATTTAAGAGTTTTATTTATGGAAAAATTCTTTTTTGTGTTTAATTGTTTTACAAGAAACAAAACTCGTTTTGTAAGAAAAAATTTAAACCTAACTTGATTTTCAAGTTAATTTTCCAATAAATACAACTCGAAAATCTCTTTTCAAAATACATGTTTCGACCCATGCCCATGCGCGTGTACCAAGCACCAAGTCCGTGTCTTCTTAAATAAATTATTTTTTGCAAGTTTTTAACTTGATAAATAATGTATTTAAGAGTTTTATTTATGTAAAAATTCCTTTTTTGTGTTCAATTGTTTTACAAGAAACAAAACTCGTTTTATAAGAAAAAACCTAAACCTAACTTGATTTGCAAGTTAATTTTCCTATAAATACAACTCGAAATTCTCTTTTCAAAATACATGTTTCGACCCATGCCCATGCGCGTGTACCAAGCACCAACTCCGTGTCTACTTGAAATTATTTTTTGCAAGTTTTTAACTTGATAAATAATGTATTTAAGAGTTTTATTTATGTAAAAATTCCTTTTTTGTGTTTAATTGTTTTACAAGAAACAAAACTCGTTTAATAAGAAAAAACCTACACCTAACTTGATTTGCAAGTTAATTTTCCTATAAATACAACTCGAAAATATCTTTTCAAAATACATGTTTCGACCCATGCCCATGCGCGTGTACCAAGCACCAAGTCCGTGTCTACTTGAAATTATTTTTTGCAAGTTTTTAACTTGATAAATAATTTATTTAAGAGTTTTATTTATGGAAAAATTTATTTTTTGTGTTTAATTGTTTTACAAGAAACAAAACTCGTTTTGTAAGAAAAAACCTAAACCTAACTTGATTTTCAAGTTAATTTTCCTATAAATACAACTCGAAAATCTCTTTTCAAAATACATGTTTCGACCCATGCCCATGCGCGTGTACAAAGCACCAAGTCCGTGTCTACTTGAAATAATTTTTTTCAAGTTTTTAACTTGATAAATAATTTATTTAAGAGTTTTATTTATTTAAAAATTCTTTTTTTTTGTGTTTAATTGTTTTACAAGAAACAAAACTCGTTTTATAAGAAAAAACCTAAACCTAACTTGATTTGCAAGTTAATTTTCCTATAAATACAACTCGAAAATATCTTTTCAAAATACATGTTTCGACCCATGCCCATGCGCGTGTACCAAGCACCAAGTCCGTGTCTACTTGAAATTATTTTTTGCAAGTTTTTAACTTGACAAATAATTTATTTAAGAGTTTTATTTATGGAAAAATTCCTTTTTTGTGTTTAATTGTTTTACAAGAAACAAAACTCGTTTTATAAGAAAAACCTAAACCTAACTTGATTTGCAAGTTAATTTTCCTATAAATACAACTCGAAAATTTCTTTTCAAAAATACATGTTTCGACCCATGTCCATGCGCGTGTACCAAGCACCAAGTCCGTGTCTACTTGAAATTATTTTTTACAAGTTTTTAACTTGATAAATAATTTATTTAAGAGTTTTATTTATGGAAAAATTCTTTTTTTGTGTTTAATTGTTTTACAAGAAACGAAACTCGTTTTGTAAGAAAAAACCTAAACCTAACTTGATTTGCAAGTTAATTTTCCTATAAATACAACCCGAAAATCTCTTCAAAAATACATGTTTCGACCCATGTCCATGCGCGTGTACCAAGCACCAAGTCCGTGTCTACTTGAAATTATTTTTTGCAAGTTTTTAACTTGATAAATAATTTACTTAAGAGTTTTATTTATGGAAAAATTCCTTTTTTGTGTTTAATTGTTTTACAAGAAACAAAACTCGTTTTATAAGAAAAAACCTAAACCTAACTTGATTTGCAAGTTAATTTTCCTATAAATACAACTCGAAAAATACATGTTTCGACCCATGCCCATGCGCGTGTACCAAGCACCAAGTCCTTGTCTACATGAAATTATTTTTTGCAAGTTTTTAACTTGATAAATAATTTATTTAAGAGTTTTATTTATGGAAAAATTCTTTTTTTGTGTTTAATTGTTTTACAAGAAACAAAGCTCGTTTTATAAGAAGAAACCTAAACCTAACTTGATTTGTTAGTTAATTTTCCTATAAATACAACTCGAAAAATACATGTTTCGACCCATGCCCATGCGCTTGTACCAAGCACCAAGTCCGTGTCTACTTGAAATTATTTTTTGCAAGTTTTTAACTTGATAAATAATTTATTTAAGAGTTTTATTTATGGAAAAATTCCTTTTTTGTGTTTAATTGTTTTACAAGAAACAAAACTCGTTTTATAAGAAAAAACCTAAACCTAACTTGATTTGCAAGTTAATTTTCCTATAAATACAACTCGAAAAATACATGTTTCGACCCATGCGCGTGTACCAAGCACCAAGTCCGTGTCTACCTGAAATTATTTTTTGCAAGTTTTTAACTTGATAAATAATTTATTTAAGAGTTTTATTTATGGAAAAATTCGTTTTTTGTGTTTAATTGTTTTACGAGAAACAAAACTCGTTTTATAAGAAGAAAAAAAAGCTTAACCTAACTTGATTTGCAAGTTAATTTTCCTATAAATACAACTCGAAAAATACATGTTTCGACCCATGCCCATGCGCGTGTACCAAGCACCAAGTCCGGGTCTACCTGAAATTATTTTTTGCAAGTTTTTAACTTGATAAATAATTTATTTATGGAAAAATTCCTTTTTTGTGTTTAATTGTTTTACAAGAAACAAAACTCGTTTTATAAGAAAAAACCTAAACCTAACTTGATTTACAAGTAGATTTTCCTATAAATATAACTCGAAAAATACATGTTTCGACCCATGCCCATGCGCGTGTACCAAGCACCAAGTCCGTGTCTACCTGAAATTATTTTTTGCAAGTTTTTAACTTGATAAATAATTTATTTAAGAGTTTTATTTATGGAAAAATTCCTTTTTTGTGTTTAATTGTTTTACAAGAAACAAAACTCGTTTTATAAGAAAAAACCTAAACTTAACTTGATTTGCAAGTTGATTTTCCTATAAATACAACTCGAAAAATACATGTTTCGACCCATGCCCACGCGCGTGTATCAAGCACCAAGTCCGTATCTACCTGAAATTATTTTTTGCAAATTTTTAACTTGATAAATAATTTATTTAAGAGTTTTATTTAAGGAAAAATCCTTTTTTGTGTTTAATTGTTTTACAAGAAACAAACTCGTTTTATAAGAAGAAACCTAAACCTAACTTGATTTGCTAGTTAATTTTCCTATAAATACAACTCGAAAAATACATGTTTCGACCCATGCCCATGCGCGTGTACCAAGCACCAAGTCCTTGTCTACCTGAAATTATTTTTTGCAAGTTTTTAACTTGATAAATAATTTATTTAAGAGTTTTATTTATGGAAAAATTCCTTTTTTGTGTTTAATTGTTTTACAAGAAACAAAACTTGTTTTATAAGAAAAAACCTAAACCTAACTTGATTTTCAAGTTAATTTTCCTATAAATACAACTCGAAAAATACATGTTTCGACCCATGCCCATGCGCATGTACCAAGCACCAAGTCCGTGTCTACTTGAAATTATTTTTTGCAAGTTTTTAACTTGATAAATAATTTATTTAAGAGTTTTATTTATGGAAAAATTCTTTTTTTGTGTTTAATTGTTTTACAAGAAACAAAACTCGTTTTATAAGAAAAAACCTAAACCTAACTTGATTTGCAGGTTAATTTTCCTATAAATACAACTCGAAAATCTCTTTTCAAAAATACATGTTTCGACCCATGCCCATGCGCGTGTACCAAGCACCAAGTCCGTGTCTACTTGAAATTATTTTTTGCAAGTTTTTAACTTCATAAATAATTTATTTAAGAGTTTTATTTATGGAAAAATTCCTTTTTTGTGTTTAATTGTTTTACAAGAAACAAAACTCGTTTTATAAGAAAAAACCTAAACCTAACTTGATTTGCAAGTTAATTTTCCTATAAATACAACTCGAAAATCTCTTTTCAAAAATACATGTTTCGACCCATGCCCATGCGCGTGTACCAAGCACCAAATCCGTGTCTACTTGAAATTATTTTTTGCAAGTTTTTAACTTGATAAATAATTTATTTAAGAGTTTTATTTATGGAAAAATTCCTTTTTTGTGTTTAATTGTTTTACAAGAAACAAAACTCGTTTTGTAAGAAAAAACCTAAACCTAACTTAATTTTCAAGTTAATTTTCCAATAAATACAACTCGAAAATCTCTTTTCAAAATACATGTTTCGACCCATGCCCATGCGCGTGTACCAAGCACCAAGTCCGTGTCTACTTGAAATTATTTTTTGCAAGTTTTTAACTTGATAAATAATTTATTTAAGAGTTTTATTAATGGAAAAATTCCTTTTTTGTGTTTAATTGTTTTACAAGAAACAAAACTCGTTTTGTAAGAAAAAACCTAAACCTAACTTAATTTTCAAGTTAATTTTCCAATAAATACAACTCGAAAATCTCTTTTCAAAATACATGTTTCGACCCATGCCCATGCGCGTGTACTAAGCACCAAGTCCGTGTCTACTTGAAATTATTTTTTGCAAGTTTTTAACTTGATAAATAATTTATTTAAGAGTTTTATTTATGGAAAAATTCCTTTTTTGTGTTTAATTGTTTTACAAGAAACAAAACTCGTTTTATAAGAAAAAACATAAACCTAACTTGATTTGCAAGTTAATTTTCCTATAAATACAACTCGAAAAATACATGTTTCGACCCATGCCCATGCGCGTGTACCAAGCACCAAGTCCGTGTCTACTTGAAATTATTTTTTGCAAGTTTTTAACTTGATAAATAATTTATTTAAGAGTTTTATTTATGTAAAAATTCCTT
Source organism: Papaver somniferum (assembly GCF_003573695.1). Taxonomy (NCBI): domain Eukaryota; kingdom Viridiplantae; phylum Streptophyta; class Magnoliopsida; order Ranunculales; family Papaveraceae; genus Papaver; species Papaver somniferum. The sequence continues at coordinate 127,870 of NW_020619159.1, read as the reverse complement.
TTTTGTGTTTAATTGTTTTACAAGAAACAAAACTCGTTTTATAAGAAAAAACCTAAACCTAACTTGATTTTCAAGTTAATTTTCCTATAAATACAACTCGAAAATCTCTTTTCAAAATACATGTTTCGACCCATGCCCATGCACGTGTACCAAGCACCAAGTCCGTGTCTACTTGAAATTATTTTTTGCAAGTTTTTAACTTGATAAATAATTTATTTAAGAGTTTTATTTATGGAAAAATTCCTTTTTTGTGTTTAATTGTTTTACAAGAAACAAAACTCGTTTTATAAGAAAAAACCTAAACCTAACTTGATTTGCAAGTTAGTTTTCCTATAAATACAACTCGAAAATCTCTTTTCAAAATAAACAAGCAGCGACCATCTCTAGGTCTTCTTTTCTTCATCTTTTTGCTTTTATTTTCGTGCGGCGTTTTACTTCCATCCCCGTTGCTGAGTTTAAGAGTGGGTAACTTGTATTGTGATGATACAAGTTATATCGGGAAGTCTTATCCTGAAAAATACATGTTTCGACCCATGCCCATGCGCGTGTACCAAGCACCAAGTCCGTGTCTACTTGAAATTATTTTTTGCAAGTTTTTCAACTTGATAAATAATTTATTTAAGAGTTTTATTTATGGAAAAATTCTTTTTTTGTGTTTAATTGTTTTACAAGAAACAAAACTCGTTTTATAAGAAAAAACCTAAACCTAACTTGATTTGCCAGTTGATTTTCCTATAAATACAACTCGAAAATCTTTTTTCAAAACACACAAGCAGCGACCATCTCTAGGTCTTCTTTTCTTCATCTTCTTGCTTTTATTTTCGTGCGGCGTTTTACTTCCATCCCCGTTGCTGAGTTTAAGAGTGGGTAACTTGTATTGTGCTAATACAAGTTATATCGGGCAGTCTTATCTTGAAAAATACATGTTTCAACCGATGCCCATGCGCGTGTACCAAGCACCAAGTCCGTGTCTACTTGAAATTATTTTTTGCAAGTTTTTAACTTGATAAATAATTTATTTAAGAGTTTTATTTATGGAAAAATTCCTTTTTTGTGTTTAATTGTTTTACAAGAAATAAAACTCGTTTTGTAAGAAGAAACCTAAACCTAACTTGATTTTCAAGTTAATTTTCCTATAAATACAACTCGAAAATCTCTTTTCAAAATACATGTTTCGACCCATGCCCATGCGCGTGTACCAAGCACCAACTCCGTGTCTACTTGAAATTATTTTTTGCAAGTTTTTAACTTGATAAATAATGTATTTAAGAGTTTTATTTATGTAAAAATTCCTTTTTTGTGTTTAATTGTTTTACAAGAAACAAAACTCGTTTTATAAGAAAAAACCTAAACCTAACTTGATTTGCAAGTTAATTTTCCTATAAATACAACTCGAAAATATCTTTTCAAAATATATGTTTCGACCCATGCCATGCGCGTGTACCAAGCATCAAGTCCGTGTCTACTTGAAATTATTTTTTGCAAGTTTTTAACTTGATAAATAATTTATTTAAGAGTTTTATTTATGGAAAAATTCCTTTTTTGTGTTTAATTGTTTTACAAGAAACAAAACTCGTTTTGTAAGAAAAAACCTAAACCTAACTTGATTTCAAGTTAATTTTCCTATAAATACAACTCGAAAATCTCTTTTCAAAATACATGTTTCGACCCATGCCCATGCGCGTGTACCAAGCACCAAGTCCGTGTCTACTTGAAATTATTTTTTGCAAGTTTTTAAATTGATAAATAATTTATTTAAGAGTTTTATTTAAGAAAAAATTCCTTTTTTGTGTTTAATTGTTTTACAAGAAACAAAACTCGTTTTGTAAGAAAAAATCTAAACCTAACTTGATTTTCAAGTTAATTTTCCAATAAATACAACTCGAAAATCTCTTTTCAAAATACATGTTTCGACCCATGCCCATGCGCGTGTACCAAGCACCAAGTCCGTGTCTACTTGAAATTATTTTTTGCAAGTTTTTAACTTGATAAATAATTTATTTAAGAGTTTTATTTATGGAAAAATTCCTTTTTTGTGTTTAATTGTTTTACAAGAAACAAAACTCGTTTTGTAAGAAGAAACCTAAACCTAACTTGATTTTCAAGTTAATTTTCCTATAAATACAACTCGAAAATCTCTTTTCAAAATACATGTTTCGACCCATGCCCATGCGCGTGTACCAAGCACCAAGTCCGTGTCTACTTGAAATTATTTTTTGTAAGTTTTTAACTTGATAAATAATTTATTTAAGAGTTTTATTTATGAAAAAATTCCTTTTTTGTGTTTAATTGTTTTACAAGAAACAAAACTCGTTTTGTAAGAAAAAACCTAAACCTAACTTGATTTTCAAGTTAATTTTCCTATAAATACAACTCGAAAATCCCTTTTCAAAATACATGTTTCGACCCATGCCCATGCGCGTGTACCAAGCACCAAGTCCGTGTCTACTTGAAATTATTTTTTGCAAGTTTTTAACTTGATAAATAATTTATTTAAGAGTTTTATTTATGGAAAAATTCCTTTTTTGTGTTTAATTGTTTTATAAGAAACAAAACTCGTTTTATAAGAAAAAACCTAAACCTAACTTGATTTGCAAGTTAATTTTCCTATAAATACAACTCGAAAATCTCTTTTCAAAATACATGTTTCGACCCATGCCCATGCGCGTGTACCAAGCACCAAGTCCGTGTCTACTTGAAATTAATTTTTGCAAGTTTTTAACTTGATAAATAATTTATTAAAGTGTTTTAGTTATGGAAAAATTCAGTTTTTGTGTTTAATTGTTTTACAAGAAACAAAACTCGTTTTATAAGAAAAAACCTAAACCTAACTTGATTTGCAAGTTAATTTTCCTATAAATACAACTCGAAAATCTCTTTTCAAAATACATGTTTCGACCCATGCCCATGCGCGTGTACCAAGCACCAAGTCCATGTCTACTTGAAATTATTTTTTGCAAGTTTTTAACTTGATAAATAATCTATTTAAGAGTTTTATTTATGTAAAAATTCCTTTTTTGTGTTTAATTGTTTTACAAGAAAAAACTCATTTTATAAGAAAAAACCTAAACCTAACTTGATTTTCAAGTTAATTTTCCTATAAATACAACTCGAAAATCTCTTTTCAAAATACATGATTCGACCCATGCCCATGCGCGTGTACCAAGCACCAAGTCCGTGTCTACTTGAAATTATTTTTTGCAAGTTTTTAACTTGATAAATAATTTATTTAAGAGTTTTATTTATGGAAAAATTCCTTTTTTGTGTTTAATTGTTTTACAAGAAACAAAACTCGTTTTGTAAGAAAAAACCTAAACCTAACTTGATTTTCAAGTTAATTTTCCTATAAATACAACTCGAAAATCCCTTTTCAAAATACATGTTTCGACCCATGCCCATGCGCGTGTACCAAGCACCAAGTCCGTGTCTACTTGAAATTATTTTTTGCAAGTTTTTAACTTCATAAATAATTTATTTAAGAGTTTTATTTATTTAAAAATTCTTTTTTTGTGTTTAATTGTTTTACAAGAAACAAAACTCGTTTTATAAGAAAAAACCTAAACCTAACTTGATTTGCAAGTTAATTTTCCTATAGATACAACTCGAAAATTTCTTTTCAAAATACATGTTTCGACCCATGCCCATGCGCGTGTACCAAGCACCAAGTCCGTGTCTACTTGAAATTATTTTTTGCAAGTTTTTAACTTGATAAATAATTTATTTAAGAGTTTTATTTATGGAAAAATTCATTTTTTGTGTTTAATTGTTTTACAAGAAACAAAACTCGTTTTATAAGAAAAAACCTAAACCTAACTTGATTTGCAAGTTAATTTTCCTATAAATACAACTCGAAAATCTCTTTTCAAAATACATGTTTCGACCCATGCCCATGCGCGTGTACCAAGCACCAAGTCCGTGTCTACTTGAAATTATTTTTTGCAAGTTTTTAACTTGATAAATAATTTATTTAAGAGTTTTATTTATGGAAAAATTCATTTTTTTTTGTTTAATTGTTTTACAAGAAACAAAACTCGTTTTACAAGAAAAACCTAAACCTAACTTGATTTTCAAGTTAATTTTCCTATAAATACAACTCGAAAATCTCTTTTCAAAATACATGTTTCGACCCATGCCCATGTGCGTGTACCAAGCACCAAGTCCGTGTCTACTTGAAATTATTTTTTGCAAGTTTATAACTTGATAAATAATGTATTTAAGAGTTTTATTTATGTAAAAATTCCTTTTTTGTGTTTAATTGTTTTACAAGAAACAAAACTCGTTTTGTAAGAAAAAACCTAAACCTAACTTGATTTTCAAGTTAATTTTCCAATAAAAATACAACTCGAAAATCTCTTTTCAAAATACATGTTTCGACCCATGCCCATGCGCGTGTACCAAGCACCAAGTCCGTGTCTACTTGAAATTATTTTTTGCAAGTTTTTAACTTGATAAATAATTTATTTAAGAGTTTTATTTATGGAAAAATTCTTTTTTGTGTTTAATTGTTTTACAAGAAACAAAACTCGTTTTGTAAGAAAAAACTTAAACCTAACTTGATTTTCAAGTTAATTTTCCAATAAATACAACTCGAAAATCTCTTTTCAAAATACATGTTTCGACCCATGCCCATCCGCGTGTACCAAGCACCAAGTCCGTGTCTACTTGAAATTATTTTTTTGCAAGTTTTTAACTTGATAAATAATTTATTTAAGAGTTTTATTAATGGAAAAATTCCTTTTTTGTGTTTAATTGTTTTACAAGAAACAAAACTCGTTTTGTAAGAAAAAACCTAAACCTAACTTAATTTTCAAGTTAATTTTCCAATAAATACAACTCGAAAATCTCTTTTCAAAATACATGTTTCGACCCATGCCCATGCGCGTGTACCAAGCACCAAGTCCGTGTCTACTTGAAATTATTTTTTGCAAGTTTTTAACTTGATAAATAATTTATTTAAGAGTTTTATTTATGGAAAAATTCCTTTTTTGTGTTTAATTGTTTTACAAGAAACAAAACTTGTTTTATGAGAAAAAACCTAAACCTAACTTGATTTACATTTAATTTTCCTATAAATACAACTCGAAAATCTCTTTTCAAAATAATGTTTCGACCCATGCCCATGCGCGTGTACCAAGCACCAAGTCCGTGTCTACTTGAAATTATTTTTTGCAAGTTTTTAACTTGATAAATAATTTATTTAAGAGTTTTATTTATGGAAAAATTCCTTTTTTGTGTTTAATTGTTTTACAAGAAACAAAACTCGTTTTATGAGAAAAAACCTATACGTAACCATATTTGCAAGTTAATTTTCCTATAAATACAACTCGAAAATCTCTTTTCAAAATACATGTTTCGACCCATGCCCATGCGTGTGTACCAAGCACCAATTCCGTGTATACTTGAAATTATTGTTTGCAAGTTTTTAACTTGATAAATAATTTATTTAAAAGTTTTATTTATGGAAAAATTCCTTTTTTGTGTTTAATTGTTTTACAAGAAACAAAACTCGTTTTGTAAGAAAAAACCTAAACCTAACTTGATTTCAAGTTAATTTTCCTATAAATACAACTCGAAAATCTCTTTTCAAAATACATGTTTCGACCCATGCCCATGCGCGTGTACCAAGCACCAACTCCGTGTCTACTTGAAATTATTTTTTGCAAGTTTTTAACTTGATAAATAATGTATTTAAGAGTTTTATTTATGTAAAAATTCCTTTTTTGTGTTCAATTGTTTTACAAGAAACAAAACTCGTTTTATAAGAAAAAACCTAAACCTAACTTGATTTGCAAGTTAATTTTCCTATAAATACAACTCGAAAATATCTTTTCAAAATACATGTTTCGACCCATGCCCATGCGCGTGTACCAAGCACCAAGTCCGTGTCTACTTGAAATTATTTTTTGCAAGTTTTTAACTTGATAAATAATTTATTTAAGAGTATTATTTATGGAAAAATTCTTTTTTGTGTTTAATTGTTTTACAAGAAACAAAACTCGTTTTGTAAGAAAAAACTTAAACCTAACTTGATTTTCAAGTTAATTTTCCTATAAATACAACTCGAAAATCTCTTTTCAAAATACATGTTTCGACCCATGCCCATCCGCGTGTACCAAGCACCAAGTCCGTGTCTACTTGAAATTATTTTTTTGCAAGTTTTTAACTTGATAAATAATTTATTTAAGAGTTTTATTAATGGAAAAATTCCTTTTTTGTGTTTAATTGTTTTACAAGAAACAAAACTCGTTTTGTAAGAAAAAACCTAAACCTAACTTAATTTTCAAGTTAATTTTCCAATAAATACAACTCGAAAATCTCTTTTCAAAATACATGTTTCGACCCATGCCCATGCGCGTGTACCAAGCACCAAGTCCGTGTCTACTTGAAATTATTTTTTGCAAGTTTTTAACTTGATAAATAATTTATTTAAGAGTTTTATTTATGGAAAAATTCCTTTTTTGTGTTTAATTGTTTTACAAGAAACAAAACTTGTTTTAT
>NW_020619159.1:0-120372 GCF_003573695.1 Papaver somniferum | reverse complement strand
ATAGAACATGAAATTAGGGGTTGTTTTAATCTTAATCTTACCTTGCTGCTGCTACTGCTGCCTGGAGAGTTTACTTCATTTTGGCTCATGTCTTATTTATTTTTATTTTTTTGATCTGTTGAGTATGACAAATACTATGGTTTTTCTCTGCAGGGCCTAATTTATATGAATGAAGCTGAATCTGACCGTTACAAATCCAACCGTTACAAATCCGACCGTTGCAATGAGTCACCGAGTTGACTCGATACTGGTTTGGTTACGAACTCAGACGAGGGTTAAGTCGTCTTTTACCTAGCAGGTTAACTGCCACGTAGCCAGTTAACTATCTAAATCCGTTTTTTGAAAAAAACGGGATGGAAAATGTCAATATCGGCCAGTTTATATAAAGATTCAAAAAAACGGCCAGTTTCTTAAATATGGTTCAAAAAGGTGGTTACTTTATTAAAAAGCCCAACAATTAAACACAAAAAAGAATTTTTCCATAAATAAAACTCTTAAATAAATTATTTATCAAGTTAAAAACTTGCAAAAAAATAATTTCAAGTAGACACGGACTTGGTGCTTGGTACCCGCGCATGGGCATGGGTCGAAACATGTATTTTGAAAAGAGAATTTCGAGTTGTATTTATAGGAAATTAACTTGCAAATCAAGTTAGGTTTAGATTTTTTCTTATAAAACGAGTTTTGTTTCTTGTAAAACAATTAAACACAAAAAAGGAATTTTTCCATAAATAAAACTCTTAAATAAATTATTTATCAAGTTAAAAACTTTCAAAAAATAATTTCAAGTAGACACGGACTTGGTGCTTGGTACATGGGCATGGGTCGAAACATGTATTTTGAAAAGAGATTTTCGAGTTGTATTTATAGGAAATTAACTTGCAAATCAAGTTAGGTTTAGATTTTTTCTTATAAAACGAGTTTTGTTTCTTGTAAAACAATTAAACACAAAAAAGGAATTTTTCCATAAATAAAACTCTTAAATAAATTATTTATCAAGTTAAAAACTTGCAAAAAAATAATTTCAAGTAGACATGGACTTGGTGCTTGGTACACGCGCATGGGCATGGGTCGAAACATGTATTTTGAAAAGAAAATTTCGAGTTGTATTTATAGGAAAATTAACTTGCAAATCAAGTTAGGTTTAGGTTTTTTCTTATAAAACGAGTTTTGTTTCTTGTAAAACAATTAAACACAAAAAAGGAATTTTTCCATAAATAAAAGTCTTAAATAAATTATTTATCAAGTTAAAAACTTGCAAAAAATAATTTCAAGTAGACGCGGACTTGGTGCTTGGTACACGCGCATGGGCATGGGTCGAAACATATATTTTGAAAAGAGATTTTCGAGTTGTATTTATAGGAAAATTAACTTGCAAATCAAGTTAGGTTTAGGTTTTTTCTTATAAAACGAGTTTTGTTTCTTGTAAAACAATTAAACACAAAAAAGGAATTTTTGCATAAATAAAACTCTTAAATAAATTATTTATCAAGTTAAAAACTTGCAAAAAATAATTTCAAGTAGACACGGACTTGGTGCTTGGTACACGCGCATGGGCATGGGTCGAAACATGTATTTTTTAAAAGAGATTTTCGAGTTGTATTTATAGGAAAATTAACTTGCAAATCAAGTTAGGTTTAGGTTTTTTCTTGTAAAACGAGTTTTGTTTCTTATAAAACAATTAAACACAAAAAAGAAATTTTTCCATAAATAAAACTCGTAAATAAATTATTTATCAAGTTAAACACTTGCAAAAAATAATTTCAAGTAGACACGGACTTGGTGCTTGGTACACGCGCATGGCATGGGTCGAAACATGTATTTTTGAAAAGATATTTTCGTGTTATATTTATAGGAAAATTAACTTGCAAATCAAGTTAGGTTTAGGTTTTTTCTTATAAAACGAGTTTTGTTTCTTGTAAAACAATTAAACACAAAAAAGGAATTTTTCCATAAATAAAACTCTTAAATAAATTATTTATCAAGTTAAAAACTTGCAAAAAATAATTTCAAGTAGACACGGACTTGGTGCTTGGTACACGCACATGTGCATGGGTTGAAACATGTATTTTTCGCCTAGAGATGGTCGCTGCTTGTGTGTTTTGAAAAGAGATTTTCGAGTTGTATTTATAGGAAAATTAACTTGCAAATCAAGTTAGGTTTAGGTTTTTTCTTATAAAACGAGTTTTGTTTCTTGTAAAACAATTAAACACAAAAAAGTAATTTTTTCCATAAATAAAACTCTTAAATAAATTATTTATCAAGTTAAAAACTTGCAAAAAATAATTTCAAGTAGACACGGACTTGGTGCTTGGTACACGCGCATGGGCATGGGTCGAAACATGTATTTTTGAAAAGAGATTTTCGAGTTGTATTTATAGGAAAATTAACTTGCAAATCAAGTTAGGTTTAGATTTTTTCTTATAAAACGAGTTTTGTTTCTTGTAAAACAATTAAACACAAAATAGGAATTTTTCCATAAATAAAACTCTTAAATAAATTATTTATCAAGTTAAAAACTTGCAAAAAATAATTTCAAGTACACACGGACTTGGTGCTTGGTACACGCGAATGGGCATGGGTAGAAACATGTATTTTTGAAAAAAGATTTTCGAGTTGTATTTATAGGAAAATTAACTTGCAAATCAAGTTAAGCTTAGGTTTTTTCTTATAAAACGAGTTTTGTTTCTTGTAAAACAATTAAACACAAAAAAGGAATTTTTCCATAAATAAAACTCTTAAATAAATTATTTATCAAGTTAAAAACTTGCAAAAAATAATTTCAAGTAGACACGGACTTGGTGCTTGGTACACGCGCATGGGCATGGGTCGAAACATGTATTTTTGAAGAGATTTTCGGGTTGTATTTATAGGAAAATTAACTTGCAAATCAAGTTAGGTTTAGGTTTTTTCTTACAAAACGAGTTTTGTTTCTTGTAAAACAATTAAACACAAAAAAAGAATTTTTCCATAAATAAAACTCTTAAATAAATTATTTATCAAGTTAAAAACTTGTAAAAAATAATTTCAAGTAGACACGGACCTTGTGCTTGGTACACGCGCATGGCATGGGTCGAAACATGTATTTTTGAAAAGAGATTTTCGAGTTGTATTTATAGGAAAATTAACTTGCAAATCAAGTTAGGTTTAGGTTTTTTCTTATAAAACGAGTTTTGTTTCTTGTAAAACAATTAAACACAAAAAAGGAATTTTTCCATAAATAAAACTCTTAAATAAATTATTTATCAAGTTAAAAAACTTGCAAAAAATAATTTCAAGTAGACACGGACTTGGTGCTTGGTACACGCGAATGGGCATGGGTCGAAACATGTATTTTTGAAAAGAAATTTTCGAGTTGTATTTATAGGAAAATTAACTTGCAAATCAAGTTAGGTTTAGGTTTTTTCTTATAAAACGAGTTTTGTTTCTTGTAAAACAATTAAACACAAAAAAGGAATTTTTCCATAAATAAAACTCTTAAATAAATTATTTATCAAGTCAAAAACTTGCAAAAAATAATTTCAAGTAGACACGGACTTGGTGCTTGGTACACGCGCATGGGCATGGGTCGAAACATGTATTTTGAAAAGATATTTTCGAGTTGTACTTATAGGAAAATTAACTTGCAAATCAAGTTAGGTTTAGGTTTTTCTTATAAAACGAGTTTTGTTTCTTGTAAAACAATTAAACACAAAAAAGGAATTTTCCATAAATAAAACTCTTAAATAAATTATTTGTCAAGTTCAAAACTTGCAAAAAATAATTTCAAGTAGACACGGACTTGGTGCTTGGTACACGCGCATGGGCATGGGTCGAAACATGTATTTTGAAAAGAGATTTTCGAGTTGTATTTATAGGAAAATTAACTTGCAAATCAAGTTAGGTTTAGGTTTTTTCTTATAAAACGAGTTTTGTTTCTTGTAAAACAATTAAACACAAAAAAGGAATTTTTACATAAATAAAACTCTTAAATAAATTATTTATCAAGTTAAAAACTTGCAAAAAATAATTTCAAGTAGACACGGACTTGGTGCTTGGTACACGCGCATGGGCATGAGTCGAAACATGTATTTTGAAAAGAGATTTTCGAGTTGTATTTATAGGAAAATTAACTTGCAAATCAAGTTAGGTTTAGGTTTTTCTTATAAAACGAGTTTTATTTCTTGTAAACTAATTAAATACAAAAAAGGAATTTTTCAATAAATAAAACCCTTAAATAAATTATTTATCAAGTTAAAAACTTGCAAAAAATAATTTCAAGTAGACACGGACTTGGTGCTTGGTACACGCGCATGGGCATGGGTCGAAACATGTATTTTGAAAATATATTTTCGAGTTGTATTTATAGGAAAATTAACTTGCAAATCAAGTTAGGTTTAGGTTTTTTCTTATAAAACGAGTTTTGTTTCTTGTAAAATAATTAAACACAAAAAAGGAATTTTTCCGTAAATAAAATCTTAAATAAATTATTAATCAAGTTAAAAACTTGCAAAAAATAATTTCAAGTATACACGGACTTGGTGCTTCGTACACGCGCATGGGCATCGGTCGAAACATGTATTTTGAAAAGAGATTTTCGAGTTGTATTTATATGAAAATTAACTTGCAAATCAAGTTAGGTTTAGGTTTTTTCTTATAAAACGAGTTTTGTTTCTTAAAACAATTAAACACAAAAAAGGAATTTTTCCATAAATAAAACTCTTAAATAAATTATTTATCAAGTTAAAAACTTGCAAAAAATAATTTCAAGTAGACACGGACTTGGTGCTTGGTACAAGCGCATGGGCATGGGTCGAAACATGTATTTTGAAAAGAGATTTTCGAGTTGTATTTATAGGAAAATTAACTTGCAAATCAAGTTAGGTTTAGGTTTTTTCTAATAAAACTAGTTTTGTTTCTTGTAAAATAATTAAACACAATAAAGGAATTTTTCCATAAATAAAACTCTTAAATAAATTATTTATCAAGTTAAAAACTTGCAAAAAATAATTTCAAGTAGACACGGACTTGGTGCTTGGTACAAGCGCATGGGCATGGGTCGAAACATGTATTTTGAAAAGAGATTTTCGAGTTGTATTTATATGAAAATTAACTTGCAAATCAAGTTAGGTTTAGGTTTTTTCTTACAAAACGAGTTTTGTTTCTTAAAACAATGAAACACAAAAAAGGAATTTTTCCATAAATAAAACTCTTAAATAAATTATTTATCAAGTTAAAAACTTGCAAAAAATAATTTCAAGTAGACACGGACTTGGTGCTTGGTACAAGCGCATGGGCATGGGTCGAAACATGTATTTTGAAAAGAGATTTTCGAGTTGTATTTATATGAAAATTAACTTGCAAATCAAGTTAGGTTTAGGTTTTTTCTTATAAAACGAGTTTTGTTTCTTAAAACAATGAAACACAAAAAAGGAATTTTTCCATAAATAAAACTCTTAAATAAATTATTTATCAAGTTAAAAACTTGCAAAAAATAATTTCAAGTAGACACGGACTTGGTGCTTGGTACACGCGCATGGGCATGGGTCGAAACATGTATTTTGAAAAGAGATTTTCGAGTTGTATTTATATGAAAATTAACTTGCAAATCAAGTTAGGTTTAGGTTTTTTCTTATAAAACGAGTTTTGTTTCTTGTAAAACAATTAAACACAAAAAAGGAATTTTTCCATAAATAAAACTCTTAAATAAATTATTTATCAAGTTAAAAACTCGCAAAAAATAATTTCAAGTAGACACGGACTTGGTGCTTGGTACACGCGCATGGGCATGGGTCGAAACATGTATTTTTGAAAAGAGATTTTCAAGTTGTATTTATAGGAAAATTAACTTGCAAATCAAGTTAGGTTTAGGTTTTTTCTTATAAAACGAGTTTTGTTTCTTGTAAAACAATTAAACACAAAAAAGGAATTTTTCCATAAATAAAACTCTTAAATAAATTATTTATCAAGTTAAAAACTTGCAAAAAATAATTTCAAGTAGACACGGACTTGGTGCTTGGTACACGCGCATGGGCATGGGTCGAAACATGTATTTTTAAAAAGAGATTTTCGAGTTGTATTTATAGGAAAATTAACTTGCAAATCAAGTTAGATTTAGGTTTTTTCTTATAAAACGAGTTTTGTTTCTTGTAAAACAATTAAACACAAAAAAAGAATTTTTGCATAAATAAATTATTTATCAAGTTAGAAACTTGCAAAAAATAATTTCAAGTAGACACGGACTTGGTGCTTGGTACACGCGCATGTGCATGTGTCGAAACATGTATTTTTGAAAAGAGATTTTCGAGTTGTATTTATAAGAAAATTAACTTGCAAATTAAGTTAGGTTTAGGTTTTTTCTTATAAAACGAGTTTTGTTTCTTGTAAAACAATTAAACACAAAAAAGGAATTTTTCCATAAATAAAACTCTTAAATAAATTATTTATCAAGTTAAAAACTTGCAAAAAATAATTTCAAGTAGACACGGACTTGGTGCTTGGTACACGCGCATGGGCATGGGTCGAAACATGTATTTTGAAAAGAGATTTTCGAGTTGTATTTATTGGAAAATTAACTTGAAAATTAAGTTAGGTTTAGGTTTTTTCTTACAAAACGAGTTTTGTTTCTTGTAAAACAATTAAACACAAAAAAGGAATTTTTCCATTAATAAAACTCTTAAATAAATTATTTATCAAGTTAAAAACTTGCAAAAAAATAATTTCAAGTAGACACGGACTTGGTGCTTGGTACACGCGGATGGGCATGGGTCGAAACATGTATTTTGAAAAGAGATTTTCGAGTTGTATTTATTGGAAAATTAACTTGAAAATCAAGTTAGGTTTAAGTTTTTTCTTACAAAACGAGTTTTGTTTCTTGTAAAACAATTAAACACAAAAAAGAATTTTTCCATAAATAAAACTCTTAAATAAATTATTTATCAAGTTAAAAACTTGCAAAAAATAATTTCAAGTAGACACGGACTTGGTGCTTGGTACACGCGCATGGGCATGGGTCGAAACATGTATTTTGAAAATAGATTTTCGAGTTGTATTTATAGGAAAATTAACTTGCAAATCAAGTTAGGTTTAGGTTTTTTCTTATAAAACGAGTTTTGTTTCTTTTAAAATAATTAAACACAAAAAAGGAATTTTTCCATAAATAAAACTCTTAAATAAATTATTAATCAAGTTAAAAACTTGCAAAAAATAATTTCAAGTAGACGCGGACTTGGTGCTTGGTACACGCGCATGGGCATGGGTCGAAACATATATTTTGAAAAGAGATTTTCGAGTTGTATTTATAGGAAAATTAACTTGCAAATCCAGTTAGGTTTAGGGTTTTTTCTTGTACAACAATTAAACACAAAAAAGGATTTTTTCCATAAATAAAACTCTTAAATAAACTATTTATCAAGTTAAAAACTTGCAAAAAATAATTTCAAGTAGACACGGACTTGGTGCTTGGTACACGCGCATGGGCATGGGTCGAAACATGTGTTTTGAAAAGAGATTTTAGAGTTGTATTTATAGGAAAATTAACTAGCAAATCAAGTTAGGTTTAGGTTTTTTCTTATAAAACGAGTTTTGTTTCTTGTAAAACAATTAAACACAAAAAAGGAATTTTTCCATAAATAAAACTCTTAAATAAATTATTTATCAAGTTAAAAACTTGCAAAAAAATAATTTCAAGTAGACATGGACTTGGTGCTTGGTACACGCGCATGGGCATGGGTCGAAACATGTATTTTGAAAAGAAAATTTCGAGTTGTATTTATAGGAAAATTAACTTGCAAATCAAGTTAGGTTTAGGTTTTTTCTTATAAAACGAGTTTTGTTTCTTGTAAAACAATTAAACACAAAAAAGGAATTTTTCCATAAATAAAAGTCTTAAATAAATTATTTATCAAGTTAAAAACTTGCAAAAAATAATTTCAAGTAGACGCGGACTTGGTGCTTGGTACACGCGCATGGGCATGGGTCGAAACATATATTTTGAAAAGAGATTTTCGAGTTGTATTTATAGGAAAATTAACTTGCAAATCAAGTTAGGTTTAGGTTTTTTCTTATAAAACGAGTTTTGTTTCTTGTAAAACAATTAAACACAAAAAAGGAATTTTTTCATAAATAAATTATTTATCAAGTTAAAAACTTGCAAAAAATAATTTCAAATACACATGGACTTGGTGCTTGGTACACGCGCATGGGCATGGGTCAAAACATGTATTTTGAAAAGAGATTTTCGAGTTGTATTTATAGGAAAATTATCTTGCAAATCAAGTTAGGTTTAGGTTTTTTCTTATAAAACGAGTTTTGTTTCTTGTAAAACAATTAAACACAAAAAAGGAATTTTTCCATAAATAAAACTCTAAAATAAATTAATTATCAAGTTAAAAACTTGCAAAAAATAATTTCAAGTAGACACGGACTTGGTGCTTGGTACACGCGCATGGGCATGGGTCGAAACATGTATTTTGAAAATAGATTTTCGAGTTGTATTTATAGGAAAATTAACTTGCAAATCAAGTTAGGTTTAGGTTTTTTCTTATAAAACGAGTTTTGTTTCTTGTAAAATAATTAAACACAAAAAAGGAATTTTTCCATAAATAAAACTCTTAAATAAATTATTAATCAAGTTAAAAACTTGCAAAAAATAATTTCAAATACACATGGACTTGGTGCTTGGTACACGCGCATGGGCATGGGTAAAAACATGTATTTTGAAAAGAGATTTTCAAGTTGTATTTATAGGAAAATTATCTTGCAAATCAAGTTAGGTTTAGGTTTTTTCTTATAAAACGAGTTTTTTTTCTTGTAAAACAATTAAACACAAAAAAGGAATTTTTCCATAAATAAAAATCTTAAATAAATTATTTATCAAGTTAAAAACTTGCAAAAAATAATTTCAAGTAGACACGGACTTGGTGCTTGGTACACGCGCATGGGCATGGGTCGAAACATGTATTTTGAAAAGAGATTTTAGAGTTGTATTTATAGGAAAATTAACTAGCAAATCAAGTTAGGTTTAGGTTTTTTCTTATAAAACGAGTTTTGTTTCTTGTAAAACAATTAAACACAAAAAAGGAATTTTTCCATAAATAAAACTCTTAAATAAATTATTTATCAAGTTAAAATCTTGCAAAAAAATAATTTCAAGTAGACACGGACTTGGTGCTTGGTACACGCGCATGGGCATGGGTCGAAACATGTATTTTGAAAAGAGAATTTCGAGTTGTATTTATAGGAAATTAACTTGCAAATCAAGTTAGGTTTAGATTTTTTCTTATAAAACGAGTTTTGTTTCTTGTAAAACAATTAAACACAAAAAAGGAATTTTTCCATAAATAAAACTCTTAAATAAATTATTTATCAAGTTAAAAACTTTCAAAAAATAATTTCAAGTAGACACGGACTTGGTTCTTGGTACACGCGCATGGGCATGGGTCAAAACATGTATTTTGAAAAGAGATTTTCGAGTTGTATTTATATGAAAATTAACTTGCAAATCAAGTTAGGTTTAGGTTTTTTCTTATAAAACGAGTTTTGTTTCTTGTAAAACAATTAAACACAAAAAAGGAATTTTTCCATAAATAAAACTCTTAAATAAATTATTTATCAAGTTAAAAACTTGCAAAAAATAATTTCAAGTAGACACGGACTTGGTGCTTGGTACACGCGCATGGGCATGGGTCGAAACATATATTTTGAAAAGAGATTTTCGAGTTTTATTTATAGGAAAATTAACTTGCAAATCAAGTTAGGTTTAGGTTTTTTCTTATAAAACGATTTTTGTTTCTTGTAAAACAATTAAACACAAAAAAGGAATTTTTCCATTCATAAAACTCTTAAATAAATTAATTATCAAGTTAAAAACTTGCAAAAAATAATTTCAAGTAGACACGGACTTGGTGCTTGGTACACGCGCATGGGCATGGGTCGAAACATGTATTTTGAAAAGAGATTTTAGAGTTGTATTTATAGGAAAATTAACTAGCAAATCAAGTTAGGTTTAGGTTTTTTCTTATAAAACGAGTTTTGTTTCTTGTAAAACAATTAAACACAAAAAAGGAATTTTTCCATAAATAAAACTCTTAAATAAATTATTTATCAAGTTAAAAACTTGCAAAAAATAATTTCAAGTAGACACGGACTTGGTGCTTGGTATACGCGCATGGGCATGGGTCGAAACATGTATTTTGAAAAGAGATTTTCGAGTTGTATTTATAGGAAAATTAACTTGCAAATCAAGTTAGGTTTAGGTTTTTTCTTATAAAACGAGTTTTGTTTCTTGTAAAACAATTAAACAGAAAAAAGGAATTTTTCCATAAATAAAACTCTTAAATAAATTAATTATCATGTTAAAAACTTGTAAAAAATAATTTCAAGTAGACACGGACTTGGTGCTTGGTACACGCGCTTGGGCATGGGTCGAAACATGTGTTTTGAAAAGAGATTTTAGAATTGTATTTATAGGAAAATTAACTAGCAAATCAAGTTAGGTTTAGGTTTTTTCTTATAAAACGAGTTTTGTTTCTTGTAAAACAATTAAACACAAAAAAGGAATTTTTCCATAAATAAAACTCTTAAATAAATTATTTATAAAGTAAAAAACTTGCAAAAAAATAATTTCAAGTAGACACGGACTTGGTGCTTGGTACACGCGCATGGGCATGGGTCGAAACATGTATTTTGAAAAGAGATTTTCGAGTTGTATTTATAGGAAATTAACTTGCAAATCAAGTTATGTTTAGATTTTTTCTTATAAAACGAGTTTTGTTTCTTGTAAAACAATTAAACACAAAAAAGGAATTTTTCCATAAATAAAACTCTTAAATAAATTATTTATCAAGTTAAAAACTTGCAAAAAATAATTTCAAGTAGACACGGACTTGGTGCTTGGTACACGCGCATGGGCATGGGTCGAAACATATATTTTGAAAAGAGATTTTCGAGTTGTATTTATAGGAAAATTAACTTGCAAATCAAGTTAGGTTTAGGTTTTTTCTTATAAAACGAGTTTTGTTTCTTGTAAAATAATTAAACACAAAAAAGGAATTTTTCCATAAATAAAACTCTTAAATAAATTATTATCAAGTTAAAAACTTGCAAAAAATAATTTCAAATACACATGGACTTGGTGCTTGGTACACGCGCATGGGCATGGGTCAAAACATGTATTTTGAAAAGAGATTTTCGAGTTGTATTTATAGGAAAATTATCTTGCAAATCAAGTTAGGTTTAGGTTTTTTCTTATAAAACGAGTTTTGTTTCTTGTAAAACAATTAAACACAAAAAAGGAATTTTTCCATAAATAAAACTCTAAAATAAATTAATTATCAAGTTAAAAACTTGCGAAAAATAATTTCAAGTAGACACGGACTTGGTGCTTGGTACACGCGCATGGGCAGGGTCGAAACATGTATTTTGAAAAGAGATTTTTGAGTTGTATTTATAGGAAAATTAACTTGCAAATCCAGTTAGGTTTAGGTTTTTTCTTGTAAAACAATTAAACACAAAAAAGGAATTTTTCCATAAATAAAACTCTTAAATAAACTATTTATCAAGTTAAAAACTTGCAAAAAATAATTTCAAGTAGACACGGACTTGGTGCTTGGTACACGCGCATGGGCATGGGTCGAAACATGTGTTTTGAAAAGAGATTTTAGAGTTGTATTTATAGGAAAATTAACTAGCAAATCAAGTTAGGTTTAGGTTTTTTCTTATAAAACGAGTTTTGTTTCTTGTAAAACAATTAAACACAAAAAAGGAATTTTTCCATAAATAAAACTCTTAAATAAATTATTTATCAAGTTAAAAACTTGCAAAAAAATAATTTCAAGTAGACATGGACTTGGTGCTTGGTACACGCGCATGGGCATGGGTCGAAACATGTATTTTGAAAAGAAAATTTCGAATTGTATTTATAGGAAAATTAACTTGCAAATCAAGTTAGGTTTAGGTTTTTTCTTATAAAACGAGTTTTGTTTCTTGTAAAACAATTAAACACAAAAAAGGAATTTTTCCATAACTAAAAGTCTTAAATAAATTATTTATCAAGTTAAAAACTTGCAAAAAATAATTTCAAGTAGACGCGGACTTGGTGCTTGGTACACGCGCATGGGCATGGGTCGAAACATATATTTTGAAAAGAGATTTTCGAGTTGTATTTATATGAAAATTAACTTGCAAATCAAATTAGGTTTAGGATTTTTCTTATAAAACGAGTTTTGTTTCTTGTAAAACAATTAAACACAAAAAAGGAATTTTTCCATAAATAAAACTCTTAAATAAATTATTTATCAAGTTAAAAACTTGAAAAAAATAATTTCAAGTAGACACGGACTTGGTGCTTGGTACACGCGCATGGGCATGGGTCGAAACATGTATTTTGAAAAGAGATTTTCGAGTTGTATTTATAGGAAAATTAACTTGCAAATCCAGTTAGGTTTAGGTTTTTTCTTGTAAAACAATTAAACACAAAAAAGGAATTTTTCCATAAATAAAACTCTTAAATAAACTATTTATCAAATTAAAAACTTGCAAAAAATAATTTCAAGTAGACACGGACTTGGTGCTTGGTACAAGCGCATGGGCATGGGTCGAAACATGTATTTTGAAAAGAGATTTTCGAGTTGTATTTATATGAAAATTAACTTGCAAATCAAGTTAGGTTTAGGTTTTTTCTTATAAAACGAGTTTTGTTTCTTAAAACAATGAAACACAAAAAAGGAATTTTTCCATAAATAAAACTCTTAAATAAATTATTTATCAAGTTAAAAACTTGCAAAAAATAATTTCAAGTAGACACGGACTTGGTGCTTGGTACACGCATGGGCATGGGTCAAAACATGTATTTTGAAAAGAGATTTTCGAGTTGTATTTATATGAAAATTAACTTGCAAATCAAATTAGGTTTAGGTTTTTTCTTATAAAACGAGTTTTGTTTCTTGTAAAACAATTAAACACAAAAAAGGAATTTTTCCATAAATAAAACTCTTAAATAAATTATTTATCAAGTTAAAAACTTGCAAAAAATAATTTCAAGTAGACACGGACTTGGTGCTTGGTACACGCGCATGGGCATGGGTCGAAACACATATTTTGAAAAGAGATTTTCGAGTTGTATTTATATGAAAATTAACTTGCAAATCAAGTTAGGTTTAGGTTTTTTCTTATAAAACGAGTTTTGTTTCTTGTAAAACAATTAAACACAAAAAAGGAATTTTTTCATAAATAAAAATCTTAAATAAATTATTTATCAAGTTAAAAACTTGCAAAAAATAATTTCAAGTAGACACGGACTTGGTGCTTGGTACACGCGCATGGGCATGGGTCGAAACATGTATTTTGAAAAGAGATTTTCGAGTTGTATTTATAGGAAATTTAACTTGCAAATCTAGTTAGGTTTAGGTTTTTTCTTATAAAACGAGTTTTGTTTCTTGTAAAACAATTAAACACAAAAAAGGAATTTTTCCATAAATAAAACTCTTAAATAAATTATTTATCAAGTTAAAAACTTGCAAAAAAATAATTTCAAGTAGACACGGACTTGGTGCTTGGTACACGCGCATGGGCATGGGTCGAAACATGTATTTTGAAAAGAGAATTTCGAGTTGTATTTATAGGAAATTAACTTGCAAATCAAGTTAGGTTTAGATTTTTTCTTATAAAACGAGTTTTGTTTCTTGTAAAACAATTAAACACAAAAAAGGAATTTATCCATAAATAAAACTCTTAAATAAATTATTTATCAAGTTAAAAACTTTCAAAAAATAATTTCAAGTAGACACGGACTTGGTTCTTGGTACACGCGCATGGGCATGGGTTAAAACATGTATTTTGAAAAGAGATTTTCGAGTTGTATTTATATGAAAATTAACTTGCAAATCAAGTTAGGTTTAGGTTTTTTCTTATAAAACGAGTTTTGTTTCTTGTAAAACAATTAAACACAAAAAAGGAATTTTTCCATAAATAAAACTCTTAAATAAATTATTTATCAAGTTAAAAACTTGCAAAAAATAATTTCAGGTAGACACGAACTTGGTGCTTGGTACACGCGCATGGGTCGAAACATGTATTTTTCGAGTTGTATCTATAGGAAAATTAACTTGCAAATCAAGTTAGGTTTAGGTTTTTTCTTATAAAACGAGTTTTGTTTCTTGTAAAACAATTAAACACAAAAAAGGAATTTTTCCATAAATAAAACTCTTAAATAAATTATTTTTCAAGTTAAAAACTTGCTCAAAATAATTTCAAGTAGACACGGACTTGGTACTTGGTACAGGCGCATGGGTCGAAACATGTATTTTTAGAGTTGTATTTATAGGTAAATTAACTAACAAATCAAGTTAGGTTTAGGTTTTTTCTTTTAAAACGAGTTTTGTTTCTTGTAAAACAATTAAACACAAAAAAGGAATTTTTCCATAATAAAACTCTTAAATAAATTATTTATCAAGTTAAAAACTTGCAAAAAATAATTTCAGGTAGACACGGACTTGGTGCTTGGTACACGCGCATGGGTCGAAACATGTATTTTTCGAGTTGTATTTATAGGAAAATTAACTTGCAAATCAAGTTAGGTTTAGGTTTTTTCTTATAAAACGAGTTTTGTTTCTTGTAAAACAATTAAACACAAAAAAGGAATTTTTCCATAAATAAAACTCTTAAATAAATTATTTATCAAGTTAAAAACTTGCTCAAAATAATTTCAAGTAGACACGGACTTGGTACTTGGTACAGGCGCATGGACATGGGTTCAAACATGTATTTTTCGAGTTGTATTTATAGGTAAATTAACTAGCAAATCAAGTTAGGTTTAGGTTTTTTCTTATAAAACGAGTTTTGTTTCTTGTAAAACAATTAAACACAAAAAAGGAATTTTTCCATAAATAAAACTCTTAAATAAATTATTTATCAAGTTAAAAACTTGCAAAAAATAATTTCAAGTAGACACGGACTTGGTGCTTGGTACACGCGCATGGGTCGAAACATGTATTTTTCGAGTTGTATCTATAGGAAAATTAACTTGCAAATCAAGTTAGGTTTAGGTTTTTTCTTATAAAACGAGTTTTGTTTCTTGTAAAACAATTAAACACAAAAAAGAAATTTTTCCATAAATAAAACTCTTAAATAAATTATTTATCAAGTTAAAAACTTGCTCAAAATAATTTCAAGTAGACACGGACTTGATACTTGGTACAGGCGCATGGGCATGGGTCGAAACATGTATTTTTCGAGTTGTATTTATAGGTAAATTAACTAGCAAATCAAGTTAGGTTTAGGTTTTTTCTTATAAAACGAGTTTTGTTTCTTGTAAAACAATTAAACATAAAAAAGGATTTTTTCCATAAATAAAACTCTTAAATAAATTATTTATCAAGTTAAAAACTTGCAAAAAATAATTTCAGGTAGACACGGACTTGGTGCTTGGTACACGCGCATGGACATGGGTCGAAACATGTATTTTTCGAGTTGTATCTATAGGAAAATTAACTTGCAAATCAAGTTAGGTTTAGGTTTTTTCTTATAAAACGAGTTTTGTTTCTTGTAAAACAATTAAACACAAAAAAGAAATTTTTCCATAAATAAAACTCTTAAATAAATTTTTTATCAAGTTAAAAACTTGCTCAAAATAATTTCAAGTAGACACGGACTTGATACTTGGTACAGGCGCATGGGCATGGGTCGAAACATGTATTTTTCGAGTTGTATTTATAGGTAAATTAACTAGCAAATCAAGTTAGGTTTAGGTTTTTTCTTATAAAACGAGTTTTGTTTCTTGTAAAACAATTAAACACAAAAAAGGAATTTTTCCATAAATAAAACTCTTAAATAAATTATTCAAGTTAAAAACTTGCAAAAAATAATTTTAAGTAGACACGGACTTGGTGCTTGGTACACGCGCATGGGTCGAAACATGTATTTTTCGAGTTGTATTTATAGGAAAATTAACTTGCAAATCAAGTTAGGTTTAGGTTTTTTCTTATAAAACGAGTTTTGTTTCTTGTAAAACAATTAAACACAAAAAAGGAATTTTTCCATAAATAAAACTCTTAAATAAATTATTTATCAAGTTAAAAACTTGCAAAAAATAATTTCAAGTAGACACGGACTTTGTGCTTGGTACACGCGCATGGGTCGAAACATGTATTTTTCGAGTTATATTTATAGGAAAATTAACTTGCAAATCAAGTTAGGTTTATGTTTTTTCTTATAAAACGAGTTTTGTTTCTTGTAAAACAATTAAACACAAAAAAGGAATTTTTCCATAAATAAAACTCTTAAATAAATTATTTATCAAGTTAAAAACTTGCTCAAAATAATTTCAAGTAGACACGGACTTGGTACTTGGTACAGGCGCATGGGCATGGGTCGAAACATGTATTTTTCGAGTTGTATTTATAGGAAAATTAACTTGCAAATCAAGTTAGGTTTAGGTTTTTTCTTATAAAACGAGTTTTGTTTCTTGTAAAACAATTAAACACAAAAAAGGAATTTTTCCATAAATAAAAATCTTAAATAAATTATTTATCAAGTTAAAAACTTGCAAAAAATAATTTCAAGTAGACACGGACTTGGTGCTTGGTACACGCGCATGGGCATGGGTCGAAACATGTATTTTGAAAAGAGATTTTCGAGTTGTATTTATAGGAAAATTAACTTGCAAATCAAGTTAGGTTTAGGTTTTTTCTCATAAAACGAGTTTTGTTTCTTGTAAAACAATTAAACACAAAAAAGAATTTTTACATAAATAAAACTCTTAAATAAATTATTTATCAAGTTAAAAACATGCAAAAAATAATTTCAAGTAGACACGGACTTGGTGCTTGGTACACGCGCATGGGCATGGGTCGAAACATGTATTTTGAAAAGAGATTTTCGAGTTGTATTTATAGGAAAATTAACTTGCAAATCAAGTTAGGTTTAGGTTTTTTCTTATAAAACGAGTTTTGTTTCTTGTAAAACAATTAAACACAAAAAAGGAATTTTTTCATAAATAAAACTCTTAAATAAATTATTTATCAAGTTAAAAACTTGCAAAAAATAATTTCAAGCAGACACGGACTTGGTGCTTGGTACACGCGCATGGGCATGGGTCGAAACATGTGTCCAGGATAAGACTGCCCGATATAACTTGTATTAGCACAATACAAGTTACTCACTCTTAAACTCAGCAACGGGGATGGAAGTAAGAAAATAAAAGCAAAAAGATGAAGAAAAGTAAACCTAGAGATGGTCGCTGCTTGTGTGTTTTGAAAAGATATTTTCGAGTTGTATTTATAGGAAAATTAACTTGCAAATCAAGTTAGGTTTAGGTTTTTTCTTATAAAACGAGTTTTGTTTCTTGTAAAACAATTAAACACAAAAAAGGAATTTTTTCCATAAATAAAACTCTTAAATAAATTATTTATCAAGTTAAAAACTTGCAAAAAATAATTTCAAGTAGACACGGACTTGGTGCTTGCTACACGCGCATGGGCATGGGTCGAAACATGTGTCCAGGATAAGACTGCCCGATATAACTTGTATTAGCACAATACAAGTTACCCACTCTTAAACTCAGCAACGGGGATGGAAGTAAAACGCCGCACGAAAATAAAAGCAAGAAGATGAAGAAAAGAAGACCTAGAGATGGTCGCTGCTTGTGTGTTTTGAAAAAAGATTTTCGAGTTGTATTTATAGGAAAATTAACTTGCAAATCAAGTTAGGTTTAGGTTTTTTCTTATAAAACGAGTTTTGTTTCTTGTAAAACAATTAAACACAAAAAAGGAATTTTTCCATAAATAAAACTCTTAAATAAATTATTTATCAAGTTAAAAACTTGCAAAAATAATTTCAAGTAGACACGGACTTGATGCTTGGTACACGCGCATGGGCATGGGTCGAAACATGGGTCGGGATGGAAGTAAAACACCACACGGAAATAAAAGCAAGAAGATGAAGAAAAGACCTAGAGATGGTCGCTGCTTGTGTGTTTTGAAAAGAGATTTTCGAGTTGTATTTATAGGAAAATTAACTTGCAAATCAAGTTAGGTTTAGGTTTTTTCTTATAAAACGAGTTTTGTTTCTTGTAAAACAATTAAACACAAAAAAGGAATTTTTCCATAAATAAAACTCTTAAATAAATTATTTATCAAGTTAAAAACTTGCAAAAAATAATTTCAAATACACATGGACTTGGTGCTTGGTACACGCGCATGGGCATGGGTCGAAACATGTGTTTTGAAAAGAGATTTTAGAGTTGTATTTATAGGAAAATTAACTAGCAAATCAAGTTAGGTTTAGGTTTTTTCTTATAAAACGAGTTTTGTTTCTTGTAAAACAATTAAACACAAAAAAGGAATTTTTCCATAAATAAAACTCTTAAATAAATTATTTATCAAGTTAAAAACTTGCAAAAAATAATTTCAAGTAGACACGGACTTGGTGCTTGGTACAAGCGCATGGGCATGGGTCGAAACATGTATTTTGAAAAGAGATTTTCGAGTTGTTTTTATCGGAAAATTAACTTGCAAATCAAGTTAGGTTTAGGTTTTTTCTTATAAAACGAGTTTTGTTTCTTGTAAAACAATTAAACACAAAATAGGAATTTTTCCATAAATAAAACCAAGTTAAAAACTTGCAAAAAATAATTTCAAGTACACACGGACTTGGTTCTTGGTACACGCGCATGGGCATGGGTCAAAACATGTATTTTGAAAAGAGATTTTCGAGTTGTATTTATATGAAAATTAACTTGCAAATCAAGTTAGGTTTAGGTTTTTTCTTATAAAACGAGTTTTGTTTCTTAAAACAATTAAACACAAAAAAGGAATTTTTCGATAAATAAAACTCTTAAATAAATTATTTATCAAGTTAAAAACTTGCAAAAAATAATTTCAAGTAGACACGGACTTGGTGCTTGGTACAAGCGCATGGGCATGGGTCGAAACATGTATTTTGAAAAGAGATTTCCGAGTTGTATTTATTGGAAAATTAACTTGCAAATCAAGTTAGGTTTAGGTTTTTTCTTATAAAACGAGTTTTGTTTCTTGTAAAACAATTAAACACAAAAAAGGAATTTTTCCATAAATAAAACTCTTAAATAAATTATTTATCAAGTTAAAAACTTGCAAAAAATAATTTCAAGTACACACGGACTTGGTGCTTGGTACACGCGCATGGGCATGGGTCGAAACATGTATTTTGAAAAGAGATTTTCGAGTTGTATTTATAGGAAAATTAACTTGCAAATCAAGTTAGGTTTAGGTTTTTTCTTATAAAACGAGTTTTGTTTCTTGTAAAACAATTAAACAGGAAAAATGAATTTTTCCATAAATAAAACTCTTAAATAAATTATTTATCAAGTTAAAAACTTGCAAAAAATAATTTCAAGTACACACGGACTTGGTGCTTGGTACACGCGCATGGGCATGGGTCGAAACATGTATTTTGAAAAGAGATTTTCGAGTTGTATTTATAGGAAAATTAACTTGCAAATCAAGTTAGGTTTAGGTTTTTTCTTATAAAACGAGTTTTGTTTCTTGTAAAACAATTAAACAGGAAAAATGAATTTTTCCATAAATAAAACTCTTAAATAAATTAATTATCAAGTTAAAAACTTGCAAAAAATAATTTCAAGTAGACACGGACTTGGTGCTTGGTACACGCGCATGGGCATGGGTCGAAACATGTATTTTGAAAAGAGAATTTCGAGTTGTATTTATAGGAAAATTAACTTGCAAATCAAGTTAGGTTTAGGTTTTTTCTTATAAAACGAGTTTTGTTTCTTGTAAAACAATTAAACACAAAAAAGGAATTTTTCCATAAATAAAACTCTTAACTAAATTATTTATCAAGTTAAAAACTTGCAAAAAATAATTTCAAGTAGACACGGACTTGGTGCTTGGTACAGGCGCATGGGCATGGGTCGAAACATGTATTTTGAAAAGAGATTTTAGAGTTGTATTTATAGGAAAATTAACTAGCAAATCAAGTTAGGTTTAGTTTTTTTCTTATAAAACGAGTTTTGTTTCTTGTAAAACAATTAAACACAAAAAAGGAATTTTTCCATAAATAAAACTCTTAAATAAATTATTTATCAAGTTAAAAACTTGCAAAAAAATAATTTCAAGTAGACACGGATTTGGTGCTTGGTACACGCGCATGCGCATGGGTCGAAACATGTATTTTGAAAAGAGAATTTCGAGTTGTATTTATAGGAAATTAACTTGCAAATCAAGTTAGGTTTAGATTTTTTCTTATAAAACGAGTTTTGTTTCTTGTAAAACAATTAAACACAAAAAAGGAATTTTTCCATAAATAAAACTCTTAAATAAATTATTTATCAAGTTAAAAACTTGCAAAAAATAATTTCAAGTACACACGGACTTGGTGCTTGGTACACGCGCATGGGCATGGGTCAAAACATGTATTTTGAAAAGAGATTTTCGAGTTGTATTTATAGGAAAATTAACTTGCAAATCAAGTTAGGTTTAGGTTTTTTCTTATAAAACGAGTTTTGTTTCTTGTAAAACAATTAAACAGGAAAAATGAATTTTTCCATAAATAAAACTCTTAAATAAATTAATTATCAAGTTAAAAACTTGCAAAAAATAAGTTCAAGTAGACACGGACTTGGTGCTTGGTACACGCGCATGGGCATGGGTCGAAACATGTATTTTGAAAAGAGATTTTCGAGTTGTATTTATAGGAAAATTAACTTGCAAATTAAGTTAGGTTTAGGTTTTTTCTTATAAAACGAGTTTTGTTTCTTGTAAAACAATTAAACACAAAAAAGGAATTTTTCCATAAATAAAACTCTTAAATAAATTATTTATCAAGTTAAAAACTTGCAAAAAAATAATTTCAAGTAGACACGGACTTGGTGCTTGGTACACGCGCATGGGCATGGGTCGAAACATGTATTTTGAAAAGAGAATTTCGAGTTGTATTTATAGGAAAATAACTTGCAAATCAAGTTAGGTTTAGGTTTTTTCTTATAAAACGAGTTTTGTTTCTTGTAAAACAATTATACACAAAAAAAGGAATTTTTCCATAAATAAAACTCTTAAATAAATTATTTATCAAGTTAAAAACTTGCAAAAAATAATTTCAAGTAGACACGGACTTGGTGCTTGGTACACGCGCATGGGCATGGGTCGAAACATGTATTTTGAAAAGAGATTTTCGAGTTGTATTTATAGGAAAATTAACTTGAAAATCAAGTTAGGCTTACAAAACGAGTTTTGTTTCTTGTAAAACAATGAAACACAAAAAAGGAATTTTTTCCATAAATAAAACTCTTAAATAAATTATTTATCAAGTTAAAAACTTGCAAAAAATAATTTCAAGTAGACACGGATTTGGTGCTTGGTACACGCGCTTGGGCATGAGTCGAAACATGTATTTTGAAAAGATATTTTCGAGTTGTATTTATAGGAAAATTAACTTGCAAATCAAGTTAGGTTTAGGTTTTTTCTTATAAAACGAGTTTTGTTTCTTGTAAAACAATTAAACACAAAAAAGGAATTTTTTCATAAATAAAACTCTTAAATAAATTATTTATCAAGTTAAAAACTTGCAAAAAATAATTTCAAGTAGACACGGACTTGGTGCTTGGTACACGCGCATGGGCATGGGTCGAAACATGTATTTTGAAAAGAGATTTTCGAGTTGTATTTATAGGAAAATTAACTTGAAAATCAAGTTAGGCTTACAAAACGAGTTTTGTTTCTTGTAAAACAATTAAACACAAAAAAGGAATTTTTCCATAAATAAAACTCTTAAATAAATTATTTATCAAGTTCAAAACTTGCAAAAAATAATTTCAAGTAGACACGGACTTGGTGCTTGGTACACGCGCATGGGCATGAGTCGAAACATGTATTTTGAAAAGATATTTTCGAGTTGTATTTATAGGAAAATTAACTTGCAAATCAAGTTAGGTTTAGGTTTTTCTTATAAAACGAGTTTTGTTTCTTGTAAAACAATTAAACACAAAAAAGGAATTTTTACATAAATAAAACTCTTAAATACATTATTTATCAAGTTAAAAACTTGCAAAAAATAATTTCAAGTAGACACGGAGTTGGTGCTTGGTACACGCGCATGGGCATGGGTCGAAACATGTATTTTGAAAAGAGATTTTCGAGTTGTATTTATAGGAAAATTAACTTGAAAATCAAGTTAGGTTTAGGTTTCTTCTTACAAAACGAGTTTTGTTTCTTGTAAAACAATTAAACACAAAAAAGGAATTTTTCCATAAATAAAACTCTTAAATAAATTATTTATCAAGTTAAAAACTTGCAAAAAATAATTTCAAGTAGACACGGACTTGGTGCTTGGTACACGCGCATGGGCATGGGTCGAAACATGTATTTTGAAAAGAGATTTTCGAGTTGTATTTATAGGAAAATTAACTTGCAAATCCAGTTAGGTTTAGGTTTTTTCTTGTAAAACAATTAAACACAAAAAAGGAATTTTTCCATAAATAAAACTCTTAAATAAACTATTTATCAAGTTAAAAACTTGCAAAAAATAATTTCAAATACACATGGACTTGGTGCTTGGTACAAGCGCATGGGCATGGGTCAAAACATGTATTTTGAAAAGAGATTTTCGAGTTGTATTTATAGGAAAATTATCTTGCAAATCAAGTTAGGTTTAGGTTTTTTCTTATAAAACGAGTTTTGTTTCTTGTAAAACAATTAAACACAAAAAAGGAATTTTTCCATAAATAAAACTCTTAAATAAATTATTTATCAAGTTAAAAACTTGCAAAAAATAATTTCAAGTAGACACGGACTTGGTGCTTGGTACACGCGCATGGGCATGGGTCGAAACATGTATTTTTAAAAAGAGATTTTCGAGTTGTATTTATAGGAAAATTAACTTGCAAATCAAGTTAGATTTAGGTTTTTTCTTATAAAACGAGTTTTGTTTCTTGTAAAACAATTAAACACAAAAAAAGAATTTTTGCATAAATAAATTATTTATCAAGTTAGAAACTTGCAAAAAATAATTTCAAGTAGACACGGACTTGGTGCTTGGTACACGCGCATGTGCATGTGTCGAAACATGTATTTTTGAAAAGAGATTTTCGAGTTGTATTTATAAGAAAATTAACTTGCAAATTAAGTTAGGTTTAGGTTTTTTCTTATAAAACGAGTTTTGTTTCTTGTAAAACAATTAAACACAAAAAAGGAATTTTTCCATAAATAAAACTCTTAAATAAATTATTTATCAAGTTAAAAACTTGCAAAAAATAATTTCAAGTAGACACGGACTTGGTGCTTGGTACACGCGCATGGGCATGGGTCGAATACTGTATTTTGAAAAGAGATTTTAGAGTTGTATTTATAAGAAAATTAACTAGCAAATCAAGTTAGGTTTAGGTTTTTTCTTATAAAACGAGTTTTGTTTCTTGTAAAACAATTAAACACAAAAAAGGAATTTCTCCATAAATAAAACTCTTAAATAAATTATTTATCAAGTTAAAAACTTGCAAAAAAATAATTTCAAGTAGACACGGACTTGGTGCTTGGTACACGCGCATGGGCATGGGTCGAAACATGTATTTTGAAAAGAGATTTTCGAGTTGTATTTATAGGAAAATTAACTTGCAAATCAAGTTAGGTTTAGGTTTTTTCTTGTAAAACAATTAAACAAAAAAAAAGAATTTTTCCATAAATAAAACTCTTAAATAAATTATTTATCAAGTTAAAAACTTGCAAAAAATAATTTCAAGTAGACACGGACTTGGTGCTTGGTACACGCGCATGGGCATGGGTCGAAACATGTATTTTGAAAAGAGATTTTAGAGTTGTATTTATAGGAAAATTAACTAGCAAATCAAGTTAGGTTTAGGTTTTTTCTTATAAAACGAGTTTTGTTTCTTGTAAAACAATTAAACACAAAAAAGGAATTTTTCCATAAATAAAACTCTTAAATAAATTATTTATCAAGTTAAAAACTTGCAAAAAAATAATTTCAAGTAGACACGGACTTGGTGCTTGGTACACGCGCATGGGCATGGGTCGAAACATGTATTTTTCGAGTTGTATTTATAGGAAAATTAACTTGCAAATCAAGTTAGGTTTAGGTTTTCTCTTATTAAACGAGTTTTGTTTCTTGTAAAACAATTAAACACAAAAAAGGAATTTTTCCATAAATAAAACTCTTAAATAAATTATTTATCAAGTTAAAAACTTGCAAAAAAATAATTTCAAGTAGACACGGACTTGGTGCTTGGTACACGCGCATGGCATTGGTCGAAACATGTATTTTTCGAGTTGTATTTATAGGAAAATTAACTTGCAAATCAAGTTACGTTTAGGTTTTTCTTATAAAACGAGTTTTGTTTCTTGTAAAACAATTAAACACAAAAAAGGAATTTTTCCATAAATAAAACTCTTAAATAAATTATTTATCAAGTTAAAAACTTGCAAAAAAATAATTTCAAGTAGACACGGACTTGGTGCTTGGTACACGCGCATGGGCATGGGTCGAAACATGTATTTTGAAAAGAGATTTTCGAGTTGTATTTATAGGAAAATTAACTTGCAAATTAAGTTAGGTTTAGGTTTTTTCTTATAAAACGAGTTTTTTTTCTTGTAAAACAATTAAACACAAAAAAAAAAAATTCCATAAATAAAACTCTTAAATAAACTATTTATCAAGTTAAAAACTTGCAAAAAATAAATTTCAAGTAGACACGGACTTGGTGCTTGGTACACGCGCATGGACATGGGTCGAAACATGTATTTTGAAAAGAGATTTTTGAGTTGTATTTATAGGAAAATTAACTAGCAATCAAGTTAGGTTTAGGTTTTTCTTATAAAACGAGTTTTGTTTCTTGTAAAACAATTAAACACAAAAAAAGGAATTTTTCCATAAATAAAACTCTTAAATAAATTATTTATCAAGTTAAAAACTTGCAAAAAAATAATTTCAAGTAGACACGGACTTGGTGCTTGGTACACGCGCATGGGCATGGGTCGAAACATGTATTTTGAAAAGAGATTTTCGAGTTGTATTTATAGGAAAATTAACTTGCAAATTAAGTTAGGTTTAGGTTTTTTCTTATAAAACAAGTTTTGTTTCTTGTAAAACAATTAAACACAAAAAAGGAATTTTTCCATAAATAAAACTCTTAAATAAACTATTTATCAAGTTAAAAACTTGCAAAAAATAATTTCAAGTAGACACGGACTTGGTGCTTGGTACACGCGCATGGGCATGGGTCGAAACATGTGTTTTGAAAAGAGATTTTTGAGTTGTATTTATAGGAAAATTAACTAGCAAATCAAGTTAGGTTTAGGTTTTTTCTTATAAAACGAGTTTTGTTTCTTGTAAAACAATTAAACACAAAAAAGGAATTTTTCCATAAATAAAACTCTTAAATAAATTATTTATCAAGTTAAA
Organism: Papaver somniferum; assembly: GCF_003573695.1. Lineage (NCBI taxonomy): Eukaryota > Viridiplantae > Streptophyta > Magnoliopsida > Ranunculales > Papaveraceae > Papaver > Papaver somniferum. The sequence goes on along the minus strand of NW_020619159.1, from coordinate 94,992 downwards.
AACTTGCAAAAAAATAATTTCAAGTAGACACGGACTTGGTGCTTGGTACAAGCGCATGGACATGGGTCGAAACATGTATTTTGAAAAGAGATTTTCGAGTTGTTTTTATAGGAAAATTAACTTGCAAATCAAGTTAGGTTTAGGTTTTTTCTTATAAAACGAGTTTTGTTTCTTGTAAAACAATTAAACACAAAATAGGAATTTTTCCATAAATAAAAATCTTAAATAAATTATTTATCAAGTTAAAAACTTGCAAAAAATAATTTCAAGTAGACACGGACTTGGTGCTTGGTACACGCGCATGGGCATGGGTCGAAACATGTATTTTGAAAAGAGATTTTAGAGTTGTATTTATAGGAAAATTAACTTGCAAATCAAGTTAGGTTTAGGTTTTTTCTTATAAAACGAGTTTTGTTTCTTGTAAAACAATTAAACACAAAAAAGGAATTTTTCCATAAATAAAACTCTTAAATAAATTATTTATCAAGTTAAAAACTTGCAAAAAATAATTTCAAGTAGACACGGACTTGGTGCTTGGTACACGCGCATGGGCATGGGTCGAAACATATATTTTGAAAAGAGATTTTCGAGTTTTATTTATAGGAAAATTAACTTGCAAATCAAGTTAGGTTTAGGTTTTTTCTTATAAAACGATTTTTGTTTCTTGTAAAACAATTAAACACAAAAAAGGAATTTTTCCATTCATAAAACTCTTAAATAAATTAATTATCAAGTTAAAAACTTGCAAAAAATAATTTCAAGTAGACACGGACTTGGTGCTTGGTACACGCGCATGGGCATGGGTCGAAACATGTATTTTGAAAAGAGATTTTAGAGTTGTATTTATAGGAAAATTAACTAGCAAATCAAGTTAGGTTTAGGTTTTTTCTTATAAAACGAGTTTTGTTTCTTGTAAAACAATTAAACACAAAAAAGGAATTTTTCCATAAATAAAACTCTTAAATAAATTATTTATCAAGTTAAAAACTTGCAAAAAAATAATTTCAAGTAGACACGGACTTGGTGCTTGGTACACGCGCATGGGCATGGGTCGAAACATGTATTTTGAAAAGAGATTTTCGAGTTGTATTTATAGGAAAAATTAACTTGCAAATCTAGTTAGGTTTAGGTTTTTTCTTATAAAACGAGTTTTGTTTCTTGTAAAACAATTAAACACAAAAAAGGAATTTTTCCATAAATAAAACTCTTAAATAAATTATTTATCAAGTTAAAAACTTGCAAAAAATAATTTCTAGTAGACACGGACTTGGTGCTTGGTACACGCGCATGGGCATGGGTCGAACCATGTATTTTGAAAAGAGATTTTCGAGTTGTATTTATAAGAAAATTAACTTGCAAATCAAGTTAGGTTTAGGGTTTTTCTTATAAAACGAGTTTTGTTTCTTGTAAAACAATTAAACACGAAAAAGGAATTTTTCCATAAATAAAACTCTTAAATAAATTATTTATCAAGTTAAAAACTTGCAAAAAATAATTTCAAGTAGACACGGACTTGGTGCTTGGTACACGCGCATGGGCATGGGTCGAACCATGTATTTTGAAAAGAGATTTCCGAGTTGTATTTATAAGAAAATTAACTTGCAAATCAAGTTAGGTTTAGGGTTTTTCTTATAAAACGAGTTTTGTTTCTTGTAAAACAATTAAACACAAAAAAGGAATTTTTCCATAAATAAAACTCTTAAATAAATTATTTATCAAGTTAAAAACTTGCAAAAAATAATTTCAAGTAGACACGGACTTGGTGCTTGGTACACGCGCATAGGCATGGGTCGAAACATGTATTTTGAAAAGAGATTTTCGAGTTGTATTTATAGGAAAATTAACTTGCAAATCAAGTTAGGTTTAGGTTTTTTCTTATAAAACGAGTTTTGTTTCTTGTAAAACAATTAAACACAAAAAAGGAATTTTTCCATAAATAAAACTCTTAAATAAACTATTTATCAAGTTAAAAACTTGCAAATAATAATTTCAAGTAGACACGGACTTGGTGCTTGGTACACGCGCATGGGCATGGGTCGAAACATGTATTTTGAAAAGAGATTTTCGAGTTGTATTTATAGGAAAATTAACTTGCAAATTAAGTTAGGTTTAGGTTTTTTCTTATAAAACGAGTTTTGTTTCTTGTAAAACAATTAAACACAAAAAAGGAATTTTTCCATAAATAAAACTCTTAAATAAACTATTTATCAAGTTAAAAACTTGCAAAAAATAATTTCAAGTAGACACGGACTTGGTGCTTGGTACACGCGCATGGGCATGGGTCGAACCATGTATTTTGAAAAGAGATTTTCGAGTTGTATTTATAAGAAAATTAACTTGCAAATCAAGTTAGGTTTAGGTTTTTTCTTATAAAACGAGTTTTGTTTCTTGTAAAACAATTAAACACAAAAAAGGAATTTTTCCATAAATAAAACTCTTAAATAAATTATTTATCAAGTTAAAAACTTGCAAAAAATAATTTCAAGTAGACACGGACTTGGTGCTTGGTACACGCGCATGGGCATGGGTCGAAACATGTATTTTTAAAAAGAGATTTTCGAGTTGTATTTATAGGAAAATTAACTTGCAAATCAAGTTAGATTTAGGTTTTTTCTTATAAAACGAGTTTTGTTTCTTGTAAAACAATTAAACACAAAAAAAGAATTTTTGCATAAATAAATTATTTATCAAGTTAGAAACTTGCAAAAAATAATTTCAAGTAGACACGGACTTGGTGCTTGGTACACGCGCATGTGCATGTGTCGAAACATGTATTTTTGAAAAGAGATTTTCGAGTTGTATTTATAAGAAAATTAACTTGCAAATTAAGTTAGGTTTAGGTTTTTTCTTATAAAACGAGTTTTGTTTCTTGTAAAACAATTAAACACAAAAAAGGAATTTTTCCATAAATAAAACTCTTAAATAAATTATTTATCAAGTTAAAAACTTGCAAAAAATAATTTCAAGTAGACACGGACTTGGTGCTTGGTACACGCGCATGGGCATGGGTCGAATACTGTATTTTGAAAAGAGATTTTAGAGTTGTATTTATAAGAAAATTAACTAGCAAATCAAGTTAGGTTTAGGTTTTTTCTTATAAAACGAGTTTTGTTTCTTGTAAAACAATTAAACACAAAAAAGGAATTTCTCCATAAATAAAACTCTTAAATAAATTATTTATCAAGTTAAAAACTTGCAAAAAAATAATTTCAAGTAGACACGGACTTGGTGCTTGGTACACGCGCATGGGCATGGGTCGAAACATGTATTTTGAAAAGAGATTTTCGAGTTGTATTTATAGGAAAATTAACTTGCAAATCAAGTTAGGTTTAGGTTTTTTCTTGTAAAACAATTAAACAAAAAAAAAGAATTTTTCCATAAATAAAACTCTTAAATAAATTATTTATCAAGTTAAAAACTTGCAAAAAATAATTTCAAGTAGACACGGACTTGGTGCTTGGTACACGCGCATGGGCATGGGTCGAAACATGTATTTTGAAAAGAGATTTTAGAGTTGTATTTATAGGAAAATTAACTAGCAAATCAAGTTAGGTTTAGGTTTTTTCTTATAAAACGAGTTTTGTTTCTTGTAAAACAATTAAACACAAAAAAGGAATTTTTCCATAAATAAAACTCTTAAATAAATTATTTATCAAGTTAAAAACTTGCAAAAAAATAATTTCAAGTAGACACGGACTTGGTGCTTGGTACAAGCGCATGGACATGGGTCGAAACATGTATTTTGAAAAGAGATTTTCGAGTTGTTTTTATAGGAAAATTAACTTGCAAATCAAGTTAGGTTTAGGTTTTTTCTTATAAAACGAGTTTTGTTTCTTGTAAAACAATTAAACACAAAATAGGAATTTTTCCATAAATAAAAATCTTAAATAAATTATTTATCAAGTTAAAAACTTGCAAAAAATAATTTCAAGTAGACACGGACTTGGTGCTTGGTACACGCGCATGGGCATGGGTCGAAACATGTATTTTGAAAAGAGATTTTAGAATTGTATTTATAGGAAAATTAACTAGCAAATCAAGTTAGGTTTAGGTTTTTTCTTATAAAACGAGTTTTGTTTCTTGTAAAACAATTAAACACAAAAAAGGAATTTTTCCATAAATAAAACTCTTAAATAAATTATTTATCAAGTAAAAAACTTGCAAAAAAATAATTTCAAGTAGACACGGACTTGGTGCTTGGTACACGCGCATGGGCATGGGTCGAAACATGTATTTTGAAAAGAGATTTTCGAGTTCTATTTATAGGAAATTAACTTGCAAATCAAGTTAGGTTTAGATTTTTTCTTATAAAACGAGTTTTGTTTCTTGTAAAAACAATTAAACACAAAAAAGGAATTTTTCCATAAATAAAACTCTTAAATAAATTATTTATCAAGTTAAAAACATGCAAAAAATAATTTCAAGTAGACACGGACTTGGTGCTTGGTACACGCGCATGGGCATGGGTCGAACCATGTATTTTGAAAAGAGATTTTCGAGTTGTATTTATAAGAAAATTAACTTGCAAATCAAGTTAGGTTTAGGTTTTTTCTTATAAAACGAGTTTTGTTTCTTGTAAAACAATTAAACACAAAAAAGGAATTTTTCCATAAATAAAACTCTTAAATAAATTATTTATCAAGTTAAAAACTTGCAAAAAATAATTTCAAGTAGACACGTACTTGGTGCTTGTTACACGCGCATGGGCATGGGTCGAAACATGTATTTTGAAAAGAGATTTTCGAGTTGTATTTATAGGAAAATTAACTTGCAAATCTAGTTAGGTTTAGGTTTTTTCTTATAAAACGAGTTTTGTTTCTTGTAAAACAATTAAACACAAAAAAGGAATTTTTCCATAAATAAAACTCTTAAATAAACTATTTATCAAGTTAAAAACTTGCAAAAAATAATTTCAAGTAGAAACGGACTTGGTGCTTGGTACACGCGCATGGGCATGGGTCGAAACATGTGTTTTGAAAAGAGATTTTTGAGTTGTATTTATAGGAAAATTAACTAGCAAATCAAGTTAGGTTTAGGTTTTTTCTTATAAAACGAGTTTTGTTTCTTGTAAAACAATTAAACACAAAAAAGGAATTTTTCCATAAATAAAACTCTTAAATAAATTATTTATCAAGTTAAAAACTTGCAAAAAATAATTTCAAATACACATGGACTTGGTGCTTGGTACACGCGCATGGGCATGGGTCGAAACATGTATTTTGAAAAGAGATTTTCGAGTTGTATTTATAGGAAAATTAACTTGCAAATCCATTTAGGTTTAGGTTTTTTCTTGTAAAACAATTAAACACAAAAAAGGAATTTTTCCATAAATAAAACTCTTAAATAAATTATTTATCAAGTTAAAAACTTACAAAAAATAATTTCAAGTAGACACGGACTTGGTGCTTGGTACAAGCGCATGGGCATGGGTCGAAACATGTATTTTGAAAAGAGATTTTCGAGTTGTATTTATAGGAAAATTAACTTGCAAATCAAGTTAGGTTTAGGTTTTTTCTTATAAAACGAGTTTTGTTTCTTGTAAAACAATTAAACACAAAAAAGGAATTTTTCCATAAATAAAACTCTTAAATAAACTATTTATCAAGTTAAAAACTTGCAAAACATAATTTCAAATACACATGGACTTGGTGCTTGGTACACGCGCATGGGCATGGGTCAAAACATGTATTTTGAAAAGATATTTTCGAGTTGTATTTATAGGAAAATTAACTTGCAAATCAAGTTAGGTTTAGGTTTTTTCTTGTAAAACAATTAAACACAAAAAAGGAATTTTTCCATAAATAAAACTCTTAAATAAACTATTTATCAAGTTAAAAACTTGCAAAAAATAATTTCAAGTAGACACGGACTTGGTGCTTGGTACACGCGCATGGGCATGGGTCGAAACATGTATTTTGAAAAGAGATTTTCGAGTTGTATTTATAGGAAAATTAACTTGCAAATCAAGTTAGGTTTAGGTTTTTTCTTATAAAACAAGTTTTGTTTCTTGTAAAATAATTAAACACAAAAAAGGAATTTTTCCATAAATAAAACTCTTAAATAAATTATTATCAAGTTAAAAACTTGCAAAAAATAATTTCAAATACACATGGACTTGGTGCTTGGTACACGCGCATGGGCATGGGTCAAAACATGTATTTTGAAAAGAGATTTTCGAGTTGTATTTATAGGAAAATTATCTTGCAAATCAAGTTAGGTTTAGGTTTTTTCTTATAAAACGAGTTTTGTTTCTTGTAAAACAATTAAACACAAAAAAGGAATTTTTCCATAAATAAAACTCTAAAATAAATTAATTATCAAGTTAAAAACTTGCGAAAAATAATTTCAAGTAGACACGGACTTGGTGCTTGGTACACGCGCATGGGCAGGGTCGAAACATGTATTTTGAAAAGAGATTTTTGAGTTGTATTTATAGGAAAATTAACTTGCAAATCCAGTTAGGTTTAGGTTTTTTCTTGTAAAACAATTAAACACAAAAAAGGAATTTTTCCATAAATAAAACTCTTAAATAAACTATTTATCAAGTTAAAAACTTGCAAAAAATAATTTCAAGTAGACACGGACTTGGTGCTTGGTACACGCGCATGGGCATGGGTCGAAACATGTGTTTTGAAAAGAGATTTTAGAGTTGTATTTATAGGAAAATTAACTAGCAAATCAAGTTAGGTTTAGGTTTTTTCTTATAAAACGAGTTTTGTTTCTTGTAAAACAATTAAACACAAAAAAGGAATTTTTCCATAAATAAAACTCTTAAATAAATTAATTATCAAGTTAAAAACTTGCAAAAAATAATTTCAAGTAGACACGGACTTGGTGCTTGGTACACGCGCATGGGCATGGGTCGAAACATGTATTTTGAAAAGAGATTTTCGAGTTGTATTTATAGGAAAATTAACTTGCAAATCTAGTTAGGTTTAGGTTTTTTCTTATAAAACGAGTTTTGTTTCTTGTAAAACAATTAAACACAAAAAAGGAATTTTTCCATAAATAAAACTCTTAAATAAATTATTTATCAAGTTAAAAACTTGCAAAAAATAATTTCAAGTAGACACGGATTTGGTGCTTGGTACACGCGCATGGGCATGGGTCGAACCATGTATTTTGAAAAGAAATTTTCGAGTTGTATTTATAAGAAAATTAACTTGCAAATCAAGTTAGGTTTAGGGTTTTTCTTATAAAACGAGTTTTGTTTCTTGTAAAACAATTAAACACAAAAAAGGAATTTTTAAATAAATAAAACTCTTAAATAAATTATTTATCAAGTTAAAAACTTGCAAAAAATAATTTCAAGTAGACACGGACTTGGTGCTTGGTACACGCGCATGGGCATGGGTCGAAACATGTATTTTGAAAAGAGATTTTCGAGTTGTATTTATTGGAAAATTAACTTGAAAATCAAGTTAGGTTTAGATTTTTTCTTACAAAACGAGTTTTGTTTCTTGTAAAACAATTAAACACAAAAAAGGAATTTTTTCTTAAATAAAACTCTTAAATAAATTATTTATCAATTTAAAAACTTGCAAAAAATAATTTCAAGTAGACACGGACTTGGTGCTTGGTACACGCGCATGGGCATGGGTCGAAACATGTATTTTGAAAAGAGATTTTCGAGTTGTATTTATAGGAAAATTAACTTGCAAATCTAGTTAGGTTTAGGTTTTTTCTTATAAAACGAGTTTTGTTTCTTGTAAAACAATTAAACACAAAAAAGGAATTTTTCCATAAATAAAACTCTTAAATAAATTATTTATCAAGTTAAAAACTTGCAAAAAATAATTTCAAGTAGACACGGATTTGGTGCTTGGTACACGCGCATGGGCATGGGTCGAACCATGTATTTTGAAAAGAAATTTTCGAGTTGTATTTATAAGAAAATTAACTTGCAAATCAAGTTAGGTTTAGGGTTTTTCTTATAAAACGAGTTTTGTTTCTTGTAAAACAATTAAACACAAAAAAGGAATTTTTAAATAAATAAAACTCTTAAATAAATTATTTATCAAGTTAAAAACTTGCAAAAAATAATTTCAAGTAGACACGGACTTGGTGCTTGGTACACGCGCATGGGCATGGGTCGAAACATGTATTTTGAAAAGAGATTTTCGAGTTGTATTTATAGGAAAATTAACTTGCAAATCAAGTTAGGTTTAGGTTTTTCTTGTAAAACAATTAAACACAAAAAAGGAATTTTTCAATAAATAAAACTCTTAAATAAATTATTTATCAAGTTAAAAACTTGCAAAAAATAATTTCAAGTAGACACGGACTTGGTGCTTGGTACACGCGCATGGGCATGGGTCGAAACATGTATTTTGAAAAGAGATTTTCGAGTTGTATTTATAGGAAAATTAACTTGAAAATCAAGTTAGGTTTAAGTTTTTTCTTACAAAACGAGTTTTGTTTCTTGTAAAACAATTAAACACAAAAAAGGAATTTTTCCATAAATAAAACTCTTAAATAAATTATTTATCAAGTTAAAAACTTGCAAAAAATAATTTCAAGTAGACACGGACTTGGTGCTTGGTACACGCGCATGGGCATGGGTCGAACCATGTATTTTGAAAAGAGATTTTCGAGTTGTATTTATAAGAAAATTAACTTGCAAATCAAGTTAGGTTTAGGTTTTTTCTTATAAAACGAGTTTTGTTTCTTGTAAAACAATTAAACACAAAAAAGGAATTTTTCCATAAATAAAACTCTTAAATAAATTATTTATCAAGTTAAAAACTTACAAAAAATAATTTCAAGTAAACACGGACTTGGTGCTTGGTACACGCGCATGGGCATGGGTCGAAACATGTATTTTGAAAAGAGATTTTCGAGTTGTATTTATAGGAAAATTAACTTGCAAATCAAGTTAGGTTTAGGTTTTTTCTTATAAAACGAGTTTTGTTTCTTATAAAACAATTAAACACAAAAAAGGAATTTTTACATAAATAAAACTCTTAAATAAATTATTTAGCAAGTTAAAAACTTGCAAGAAATAATTTCAAGTAAACACGGACTTGGTGCTTGGTACACGCGCATGGGCATGGGTCGAAACATGTATTTTGAAAAGAGATTTTCGAATTGTATTTATAGGAAAATTAACTTGCAAATCAAGTTAGGTTTAGGTTTTTTTTCTTATAAAACGAGTTTTGTTTCTTGTAAAACAATCAAACACAAAAAAAAAATTTTTGCATCAATAAAACTCTTAAATAAATTATTTATCAAGTTAAAAACTTGCAAAAAATAATTTCAAGTAGACACGGACTTGGTGCTTGGTACACGCGCATGGGCATGGGTCGAAACATGTATTTTGAAAAGAGATTTTCGAGTTGTATTTATAGGAAAATTAACTTGAAAATCAAGTTAGGTTTAGGTTTTTTCTTACAAAACGAGTTTTGTTTCTTGTAAAACAATTAAACACAAAAAAGGAATTTTTCTATAAATAAAACTCTTAAATAAATTATTTGTCAAGTTCAAAACTTGCAAAAAATAATTTCAAGTAGACACGGACTTGGTGCTTGGTACACGCGCATGGGCATGGGTCGAAACATGTATTTTGAAAAGAGATTTTCGAGTTGTATTTATAGGAAAATTAACTTGAAAATCAAGTTAGGTTTAGGTTTTTTCTTATAAAACGAGTTTTGTTTCTTGTAAAACAATTAAACACAAAAAAGGAATTTTTACATAAATAAAACTCTTAAATAAATTATTTATCAAGTTAAAAACATGCAAAAAATAATTTCAAGTCGACACGGACTTGGTGCTTGGTACACGCGCATGGGCATGGGTCGAAACATGTATTTTGAAAAGAGATTTTCGAGTTGTATTTATAGGAAAATTAACTTGCAAATCAAGTTAGGTTTAGGTTTTTTCTTATAAAACGAGTTTTGTTTCTTGTATAACAATTAAACACGAAAAAGGAATTTTTACATAAATAAAACTCTTAAATAAATTATTTATCAAGTTAAAAACTTGCAAAAAATAATTTCAAGTAGACACGGACTTGGTGCTTGGTACACGCGCATGGGCATGGGTCGAAACATGTATTTTGAAAAGAGATTTTCGAGTTGTATTTTTATTGGAAAATTAACTTGAAAATCAAGTTAGGTTTAGGTTTTTTCTTACAAAACGAGTTTTGTTTCTTGTAAAACAATTAAACACAAAAAAGGAATTTTTACATAAATAAAACTCTTAAATACATTATTTATCAAGTTAAAAACTTGCAAAAAATAATTTCAAGTAGACACGGACTTGGTGCTTGGTACACGCGCATGGGCATGGGTCGAAACATGTATTTTGAAAAGAGATTTTCGAGTTGTATTTATAGGAAAATTAACTTGCAAATCAAGTTAGGTTTAGGTTTTTTCTTATAAAACGACTTTTGTTTCTTGTAAAACAATTAAACACAAAAAAGGAATTTTTCCATAAATAAAACTCTTAAATAAATTATTTATCAAGTTAAAAACTTGCAAAAAGTAATTTCAAGTAGACACGGACTTGGTGCTTGGTACACGCGCATGGGCATGGGTCGAAACATGTATTTTGAAAAGAGATTTTCGAGTTGTATTCATAGGAAAATTAACTTGCAAATCAAGTTAGGTTTAGGTTTTTTCTTATAAAAAGAGTTTTGTTTCTTGTAAAACAATTAAACCCAAAAAAGGAATTTGTCCATAAATAAAACTCTTAAATAAATTATTTATCAAGTTAAAAACTTGCAAAAAATAATTTCAAGTACACACGGACTTGGTGCTTGGTACACGCGCATGGGTATGGGTCGAAACATGTATTTTGAAAAGAGATTTTCGAGTTGTATTTATAGAAAAATTAACTTGCAAATCAAGTTAGGTTTAGGTTTTTTCTTATAAAACGAGTTTTGTTAATAAAACTCTTAAATAAATTATTTATCAAGTTAAAAACTTGCAAAAAATAATTTCAAGTAGACACGGACTTGGTGCTTGGTACACGCGCATGGGCATGGGTCGAAACATGTATTTTGAAAAGAGATTTTCGAGTTGTATTTATAGGAAAATTAACTTGCAAATCAAGTTAGGTTTAGGTTTTTTCTTATAAAACGAGTTTTGTTTCTTTTAAAACAATTAAACACAAAAAAGGAATTTTTCCATAAATAAAACTCTTAAATAATTTATTTATCAAGTTAAAAACTTGCAAAAAGTAATTTCAAGTAGACACGGACTTGGTGCTTGGTACACGCGCATGGGCATGGGTCGAAACATGTATTTTGAAAAGAGATTTTTGAGTTGTATTTATAGGAAAATTAACTTGCAAATCAAGTTAGGTTTAGGTTTTTTCTTATAAAAAGAGTTTTGTTTCTTTTAAAACAATTAAACACAAAAAAGGAATTTGTCCATAAGTAAAACTATTAAATAAATTATTTATCAAGTTAAAAACTTGCAAAAAATAATTTCAAGTAGACACGGACTTGGTGCTTGGTACACGCACATGGGCATGGGTCGAAACATGTATTTTGAAAAGAGGTTTTCGAGTTTTATTTATAGGAAAATTAACTTGCAAATCAAGTTAGGTTTAGGTTTTTTCTTATAAAACGAGTTTTGTTTCTTGTAAAACAATTAAACACAAAAAATAAAATTTTTCCATAAATAAAACTCTTAAATAAATTATTTATCAAGTTAAAAACTTGCAAAAAATAATTTCAAGTAGATACGGACTTGGTGCTTGGTACACGCGCATGGGCATGGGTCGAAACATGTATTTTGAAATGAGATTTTCGAGTTGTATTTATAGGAAAATTAACTTGCAAATCAAGTTAGGTTTAGGTTTTTTCTTATAAAACGAGTTTTGTTTCTTGTAAAACAATTAAACAAAAAAAAGGAATTGTTTCCATAAATAAAACTCTTAAATAAATTATTTATCAAGTTCAAAACTTGCAAAAAATAATTTCAAGTAAACACGGACTTGGTGCTTGGTACACGCGCATGGGCATGGGTCAAAACATGTATTTATAGGAAAATTAACTTGCAAATCAAGTTAGGTTTAGGTTTTTTCTTGTAAAACAATTAAATACAAAAAAAAGAATTTTTCCATTAATAAAACTCTTAAATAAATTATTTATCAAGTTAAAAACTTGCAAAAAATAATTTCAAGTAGACACAGACTTTGTGCTTGGTACACGCGCATGGGCATGGGTCGAAACATGTATTTTGAAAAGAGATTTTCGAGTTTTATTTATAGGAAAATTAACTTTCAAATCAAGTTAGGTTTAGGTTTTTTCTTATAAAACGAGTTTTGTTTCTTATAAATAATTAAACACAAAAAAGGAATTTTTCCATAAATAAAACTCTTGAATAAATTATTAATCAAGTTAAAAACTTGCAAAAAATAATTTCAAGTAGACACGGACTTGGTGCTTGGTACACGCGCATGGGCATGGGTCGAAACATGTATTTTGAAAAGAGATTTTCGAGTTGTATTTATAAGAAAATTAACTTGCAAATCAAGTTAGGTTTACGTTTTTTCTTATAAAACGAGTTTTGTTTCTTAAAACAATTAAACACAAAAAAGGAATTTTTCCATAAATAAAACTCTTAAATAAATTATTTATCAAGTTAAAAACTTGCAAAAAATAATTTCAAGTAGACACGGACTTGGTGCTTGGTACAAGCGCATGGGCATGGGTCGAAACATGTATTTTGAAAAGAGATTTTCGAGTTGTATTTATAGGAAAATTAACTTGCAAATCAAGTTAGGTTTAGGTTTTTTCTTATAAAACAAGTTTTGTTTCGTGTAAAACAATTAAACACAAAAAAGGAATTTTTCCATAAATAAAACTCTTAAATAAATTATTTATCAAGTTAAAAACTTGCAAAAAATAACTTCAAGTAGACACGGACTTGGTGCTTCGTACACGCGCATGGGCATGGGTCGAAACATGTATTTTGAAAAGAGATTTTGGAGTTGTATTTATAAGAAATTAACTTGCAAATCAAGTTAGGTTTACGTTTTTTCTTATAAAACGAGTTTTGTTTCTTGTAAACTAATTAAACACAAAAAAGGAATTTTTCCATAAATAAAACTCTTACATAAACTATTTATCAAGTTAAAAACTTGCAAAAAATAATTTCAAGTAGACACGGACTTGGTGCTTGGTACACGCGCATGGGCATGGGTCGAAACATGTATTTTGAAAAGAGATTTTAGAGTTGTATTTATAGGAAACTTAACTAGCAAATCAAGTTAGGTTTAGGTTTTTTCTTATAAAACGAGTTTTGTTTCTTGTAAAACAATTAAACACAAAAAAGGAATTTTTGCATAAATAAAACTCTTAAATAAATTATTTATCAAGTTAAAAACTTGCAAAAAATAATTTCAAGTAGACACGGACTTGGTGCTTGGTACACGCGCATGGGCATGGGTCGAAACATGTATTTTGAAAAGAGAATTTCGAGTTGTATTTATAGGAAAATTAACTTGCAAATCAAGTTAGGTTTAGGTTTTTTCTTATAAAACGAGTTTTGTTTCTTGTAAAACAATTAAACACAAAAAAGGAATTTTTCCATAAATAAAAATCTTAAATAAATTATTTATCAAGTTAAAAACTTGCAAAAAATAATTTCAAGTAGACACGGACTTGGTGCTTGGTACACGCGCATGGGCATGGGTCGAAACATGTATTTTGAAAAGAGATTTTCGAGTTGTATTTATAGGAAATTTAACTTGCAAATCTAGTTAGGTTTAGGTTTTTTCTTATAAAACGAGTTTTGTTTCTTGTAAAACAATTAAACACAAAAAAGGAATTTTTCCATAAATAAAACTCTTAAATAAATTATTTATCAAGTTAAAAACTTGCAAAAAAATAATTTCAAGTAGACACGGACCTGGTGCTTGGTACACGCGCATGGGCATGGGTCAAAACATGTATTTTGAAAAGAGATTTTCGAGTTCTATTTATAGGAAAATTAACTTGCAAATCAAGTTAGGTTTAGGTTTTTTCTTATAAAACGAGTTTTGTTTCTTGTAAAACAATTAAACACAAAAAAGGAATTTTTCCATAAATAAAACTCTTAAATAAATTATTTATCAAGTTAAAAACTTACAAAAAATAATTTCAAGTAGACACGGACTTGGTGCTTGGTACACGCGCATGGGCATGAGTCGAAACATGTATTTTGAAAAGAGATTTTCGAGTTGTATTTATAGGAAAATTAACTTGCAAATTAAGTTAGGTTTAGATTTTTTCTTATAAAACGAGTTTTGTTTCTTGTAAAACAATTAAACACAAAAAAGGAATTTTTCCATAAATAAAACTATTAAATAAATTATTTATCAAGTAAAAAACTTGCAAAAAATAATTTCAAGTAGACACGGACTTGGTGCTTGGTACACGCGCATGGGCATGGGTCGAAACATGTATTTTGAAAAGAGATTTTCGAGTTGTATTTATAGAAAATTAACTTGCAAATCAAGTTAGGTTTAGATTTTTTCTTATAAAACGAGTTTTGTTTCTTGTAAAACAATTAAACACAAAAAAGGAATTTTTCCATAAATAAAACTCTTAAATAAATTATTTATCAAGTTAAAAACTTACAAAAAATAATTTCAAGTAGACACGGACTTGGTGCTTGGTACACGCGCATGGGCATGAGTCGAAACATGTATTTTGAAAAGAGATTTTCGAGTTGTATTTATAGGAAAATTAACTTGCAAATTAAGTTAGGTTTAGGTTTTTTCTTATAAAACGAGTTTTGTTTCTTGTAAAACAATTAAACACAAAAAAGGAATTTTTCCATAAATAAAACTCTTAAATAAATTATTTATCAAGTTAAAAACTTGCAAAAAATAATTTCAAGTAGACACGGACTTGGTGCTTGGTACACGCGCATGGGCATGGGTCGAAACATGTATTTTTAAAAAGAGATTTTCGAGTTGTATTTATAGGAAAATTAACTTGCAAATCAAGTTAGATTTAGGTTTTTTCTTATAAAACGAGTTTTGTTTCTTGTAAAACAATTAAACACAAAAAAAGAATTTTTGCATAAATAAATTATTTATCAAGTTAGAAACTTGCAAAAAATAATTTCAAGTAGACACGGACTTGGTGCTTGGTACACGCGCATGTGCATGTGTCGAAACATGTATTTTTGAAAAGAGATTTTCGAGTTGTATTTATAAGAAAATTAACTTGCAAATTAAGTTAGGTTTAGGTTTTTTCTTATAAAACGAGTTTTGTTTCTTGTAAAACAATTAAACACAAAAAAGGAATTTTTCCATAAATAAAACTCTTAAATAAATTATTTATCAAGTTAAAAACTTGCAAAAAATAATTTCAAGTAGACACGGACTTGGTGCTTGGTACACGCGCATGGGCATGGGTCGAAACATATATTTTGAAAAGAGATTTTCGAGTTTTATTTATAGGAAAATTAACTTGCAAATCAAGTTAGGTTTAGGTTTTTTCTTATAAAACGATTATTGTTTCTTGTAAAACAATTAAACACAAAAAAGGAATTTTTCCATAAATAAAACTCTTAAATAAATTATTTATCAAGTTAAAAACTTGCAAAAAATAATTTCAAGTAGACACGGACTTGGTGCTTGGTATACGCGCATTGGCATGGGTCGAAACATGTATTTTTCGAGTTGTATTTATAGGAAAATTAACTTGCAAATCAAGTTAGGTTTAGGTTTTTTCTTATAAAACGAGTTTTGTTTCTTGTAAAACAATTAAACACAAAAAAGGAATTTTTCCATAAATAAAACTATTAAATAAATTATTTATCAAGTTAAAAACTTGCAAAAAATAATTTCAAGTAGACACGGACTTGGTGCTTGGTACACGCGCATGGGCATGGGTCGAAACATGTATTTTGAAAAGAGATTTTCGAGTTGTATTTATAGGAAAATTAACTTGCAAATCTAGTTAGGTTTAGGTTTTTTCTTATAAAACGAGTTTTGTTTCTTGTAAAACAATTAAACACAAAAAAGGAATTTTTCCATAAATAAAACTCTTAAATAAACTATTTATCAAGTTAAAAACTTGCAAAAAATAATTTCAAGTAGACACGGACTTGGTGCTTGGTACACGCGCATGGGCATGGGTCGAAACATGTGTTTTGAAAAGAGATTTTTGAGTTGTATTTATAGGAAAATTAACTAGCAAATCAAGTTAGGTTTAGGTTTTTTCTTATAAAACGAGTTTTGTTTCTTGTAAAACAATTAAACACAAAAAAGGAATTTTTCCATAAATAAAACTCTTAAATAAATTATTTATCAAGTTAAAAACTTGCAAAAAATAATTTCAAGTAGACACGGACTTGGTGCTTGGTACACGCGCATGGGCATGGGTCGAAACATATATTTTGAAAAGAGATTTTCGAGTTTTATTTATAGGAAAATTAACTTGCAAATCAAGTTAGGTTTAGGTTTTTTCTTATAAAACGATTTTTGTTTCTTGTAAAACAATTAAACACAAAAAAGGAATTTTTCCATTCATAAAACTCTTAAATAAATTAATTATCAAGTTAAAAACTTGCAAAAAATAATTTCAAGTAGACACGGACTTGGTGCTTGGTACACGCGCATGGGCATGGGTCGAAACATGTATTTTGAAAAGAGATTTTAGAGTTGTATTTATAGGAAAATTAACTAGCAAATCAAGTTAGGTTTAGGTTTTTTCTTATAAAACGAGTTTTGTTTCTTGTAAAACAATTAAACACAAAAAAGGAATTTTTGCATAAATAAAACTCTTAAATAAATTATTTATCAAGTTAAAAACTTGCAAAATAATAATTTCAAGTAGACACGGACCTGGTGCTTGGTACACGCGCATGGGCATGGGTCGAAACATGTATTTTGAAAAGAGAATTTTGAGTTGTATTTATAGGAAAATTAACTTGCAAATCAAGTTAGGTTTAAGTTTTTTCTTATAAAACGAGTTTTGTTTGTAGTAAATTAATTAAACACAAAAAAGGAATTTTCCATAAATAAAACTCTTAAATAAATTATTTATCAAGTTAAAAACTTGCAAAAAATAATTTCAAGTAGACACGGACTTGGTGCTTGGTACACGCGCATGGGCATGGGTCGAAACATGTATTTTGAAAAGAGATTTTAGAGTTGTATTTATAGGAAAATTAACTAGCAAATCAAGTTAGGTTTAGGTTTTTTCTTATAAAACGAGTTTTGTTTCTTGTAAAACAATTAAACACAAAAAAGGAATTTTTGCATAAATAAAACTCTTAAATAAATTATTTATCAAGTTAAAAACTTGCAAAAAAATAATTTCAAGTAGACACGGACCTGGCGCATGGGCATGGGTCGAAACATGTATTTTGAAAAGAAATTTTAGAGTTGTATTTATAGGAAAATTAACTAGCAAATCAAGTTAGGTTTAGGTTTTTTCTTATAAACGAGTTTTGTTTCTTGTAAAACAATTAAACACAAAAAAGGAATTTTTGCATAAATAAAACTCTTAAATAAATTATTTATCAAGTTAAAAACTTGCAAAAAAATAATTTCAAGTAGACACGGACCTGGTGCTTGCTACACGCGCATGGGCATGGGTCGAAACATGTATTTTGAAAAGAGAATTTCGAGTTGTATTTATAGGAAAATTAACTTGCAAATCAAGTTAGGTTTAGGTTTTTTCTTATAAAACGAGTTTTGTTTCTTGTAAAACAATTAAACACAAAAAAGGAATTTTTACATAAATAAAACTCTTAAATACATTATTTATCAAGTTAAAAACTTGCAAAAAATAATTTCAAGTAGACACGGACTTGGTGCTTGGTACACGCGCATGGGCATGGGTCGAAACATGTATTTTGAAAAGAGATTTTCGAGTTGTATTTATAGGAAAATTAACTTGAAAATCAAGTTAGGTTTAGGTTTTTTCTTACAAAACGAGTTTTGTTTCTTGTAAAACAATTACACACAAAAAAAGAAATTTTCCATAAATAAAACTCTTAAATAAATTATTTATCAAGTTAAAAACTTGCAAAAATAATTTCAAGTAGACACGGACTTGGTGCTTGGTACACGCGCATGGGCATGGGTCGAAACATGTATTTTGAAAAGATATTTTCGAGTTGTATTTATAGGAAAATTAACTTGCAAATCAAGTTAGGTTTAGGTTTTTTCTTACAAAACGAGTTTTGTTTCTTGTAAAACAATTAAACACAAAAAAGGAATTTTTTCATAAATAAAACTCTAAAATAAATTATTTATCAAGTTCAAAACTTGCAAAAAATAATTTCAAGTAGACACGGACTTGGTGCTTGGTACACGCGCATGGGCATGGGTCGAAACATGTATTTTGAAAAGAGATTTTCGAGTTGTATTTATAGGAAAATTAACTTGAAAATCAAGTTAGGTTTAGATTTTTTCTTACAAAACGAGTTTTGTTTCTTGTAAAACAATTAAACACAAAAAAGGAATTTTTTCTTAAATAAAACTCTTAAATAAATTATTTATCAATTTAAAAACTTGCAAAAAATAATTTCAAGTAGACACGGACTTGGTGCTTGGTACACGCGCATGGGCATGGGTCGAAACATGTATTTTGAAAAGAGATTTTCGAGTTGTATTTATAGGAAAATTAACTTGCAAATCTAGTTAGGTTTAGGTTTTTTCTTATAAAACGAGTTTTGTTTCTTGTAAAACAATTAAACACAAAAAAGGAATTTTTCCATAAATAAAACTCTTAAATAAATTATTTATCAAGTTAAAAACTTGCAAAAAATAATTTCACATAGACACGGACTTGGTGCTTGATACACGCGCATGGGCATGGGTCGAAACATGTATTTTTGAAAACATATTTTCGAGTTGTATTTATAGGAAAATTAACTTGCAAATCAAGTTAGGTTTAGGTTTTTTCTTATAAAACGAGTTTTGTTTCTTGTAAAACAATTAAACACAAAAAAGGAATTTTTCCATAAATAAAACTCTTAAATAAATTATTTATCAAGTTAAAAACTTGCAAAAAATAATTTCAAGTAGACACGGACTTGGTGCTTGGTACACGCGCATGGGCATGTGTCGAAACATGTATTTTTAAAAAGAGATTTTCGAGTTGTATTTATAGGAAAATTAACTTGCAAATCAAGTTAGATTTAGGTTTTTTCTTATAAAACGAGTTTTGTTTCTTGTAAAACAATTAAACACAAAAAAAGAATTTTTGCATAAATAAATTATTTATCAAGTTAGAAACTTGCAAAAAATAATTTCAAGTAGACACGGACTTGGTGCTTGGTACACGCGCATGGGCATGGGTCGAAACATGTATTTTTGAAAAGAGATTTTCAAGTTGTATTTATAGGAAAATTAACTTGCAAATCAAGTTAGGTTTAGGTTTTTTCTTATAAAACGAGTTTTGTTTCTTGTAAAACAATTAAACACAAAAAAGGAATTTTTCCATAAATAAAACTCTTAAATAAATTATTTATCAAGTTAAAAACTTGCAAAAAATAATTTCAAGTAGACACGGACTTGGTGCTTGGTACACGCGCATGGGCATGGGTCGAAACATGTATTTTTAAAAAGAGATTTTCGAGTTGTATTTATAGGAAAATTAACTTGCAAATCAAGTTAGATTTAGGTTTTTTCTTATAAAACGAGTTTTGTTTCTTGTAAAACAATTAAACACAAAAAAAGAATTTTTGCATAAATAAATTATTTATCAAGTTAGAAACTTGCAAAAAATAATTTCAAGTAGACACGGACTTGGTGCTTGGTACACGCGCATGTGCATGTGTCGAAACATGTATTTTTGAAAAGAGATTTTCGAGTTGTATTTATAAGAAAATTAACTTGCAAATTAAGTTAGGTTTAGGTTTTTTCTTATAAAACGAGTTTTGTTTCTTGTAAAACAATTAAACACAAAAAAGGAATTTTTCCATAAATAAAACTCTTAAATAAATTATTTATCAAGTTAAAAACTTGCAAAAAATAATTTCAAGTAGACACGGACTTGGTGCTTGGTACACGCGCATGGGCATGGATCGAAACATGTATTTTACGCCTAGAGATGGTCGCTGCTTGTGTGTTTTGAAAAGAGATTTTCGAGTTGTATTTATAGGAAAATTAACTTGCAAATCAAGTTAGGTTTAGGTTTTTTCTTATAAAACGAGTTTTGTTTCTTGTAAAACAAT
Organism: Papaver somniferum; assembly: GCF_003573695.1. Classification (NCBI taxonomy): domain Eukaryota; kingdom Viridiplantae; phylum Streptophyta; class Magnoliopsida; order Ranunculales; family Papaveraceae; genus Papaver; species Papaver somniferum. Next base: position 74,860 of record NW_020619159.1, on the reverse strand, counting down.
TAAACACAAAAAAGGAATTTTTCCATAAATAAAACTCTTAAATAAATTATTTATCAAGTTAAAAACTTGCAAAAAAAAATTTCAAGTAGACACGGACTTGGTGCTTGGTACACGCGCATGGGCATGGGTCGAAACATGTATTTTGAAAAGATATTTTCGAGTTGTATTTATAGGAAAATTAACTTGCAAATCAAGCTAGGTTTAGGTTTTTTCTTATAAAACGAGTTTTGTTTCTTGTAAAACTATTAAACACAAAAAAGGAATTTTTACATAAATAAAACTCTTAAATAAATTATTTATCAAGTTAAAAACTTGCAAAAAATAATTTCAAGTGGACACGGACTTGGTGCTTGGTACACGCGCATGGGAATGGCTCGAAACATGTATTTTGAAAAGAGATTTTCGAGTTGTATTTATAGGAAAATTAACTTGCAAATCAAGTTAGGTTTAGGTTTTTTCTTATAAAACGAGTTTTTTTTCTTGTAAAACAATTAAACACAAAAAAGGAATTTTTCCATAAATAAAACTCTTAAATAAATTATTTATCAAGTTAAAAACTTGCAAAAAATAATTTCAAGTAGACACGGACTTGGTGCTTGGTACACGCGCATGGGCATGGGTCGAAACATGTATTTTGAAAAGAGATTTTCGAGTTGTATTTATAAGAAAATTAACTTGCAAATCAAGTTAGGTTTACGTTTTTTCTTATAAAACGAGTTTTGTTTCTTAAAACAATTAAACACAAAAAAGGAATTTTTCCATAAATAAAACTCTTAAATAAATTATTTATCAAGTTAAAAACTTGCAAAAAATAATTTCAAGTAGACACGGACTTGGTGCTTGGTACAAGCGCATGGGCATGGGTCGAAACATGTATTTTGAAAAGAGATTTTCGAGTTGTATTTATAGGAAAATTAACTTGCAAATCAAGTTAAGTTTAGGTTTTTTCTTATAAAACGAGTTTTTTTTCTTGTAAAACAATTAAACACAAAAAAGGAATTTTTCCATAAATAAAACTCTTAAATAAATTATTTATCAAGTTAAAAACTTGCAAAATAATAATTTCAAGTAGACACGGACCTGGTGCTTGGTACACGCGCATGGGCATGGGTCGAAACATGTATTTTGAAAAGAGAATTTTGAGTTGTATTTATAGGAAAATTAACTTGCAAATCAAGTTAGGTTTAAGTTTTTTCTTATAAAACGAGTTTTGTTGTTGTAAATTAATTAAACACAAAAAAGGAATTTTCCATAAATAAAACTCTTAAATAAATTATTTATCAAGTTAAAAACTTGCAAAAAATAATTTCAAGTAGACACGGACTTGGTGCTTGGTACACGCGCATGGGCATGGGTCGAAACATGTATTTTGAAAAGAGATTTTAGAGTTGTATTTATAGGAAAATTAACTAGCAAATCAAGTTAGGTTTAGGTTTTTTCTTATAAAACGAGTTTTGTTTCTTGTAAAACAATTAAACACAAAAAAGGAATTTTTGCATAAATAAAACTCTTAAATAAATTATTTATCAAGTTAAAAACTTGCAAAATAATAATTTCAAGTAGACACGGACCTGGCGCATGGGCATGGGTCGAAACATGTATTTTGAAAAGAGAATTTCGAGTTATATTTATAGGAAAATTAACTTGCAAATCAAGTTAGGTTTAGGTTTTTTCTTATAAAACGAGTTTTGTTTCTTGTAAAACAATTAAACACAAAAAAGGAATTTTTCCATAAATAAAACTCTTAAATAAATTAATTATCAAGTTAAAAAACTTGCAAAAAATAATTTCAAGTAGACACGGACTTGGTGCTTGGTACACGCGCATGGGCATGGGTCGAAACATGTATTTTGAAAAGAGATTTTAGAGTTGTATTTATAGGAAAATTAACTAGCAAATCAAGTTAGGTTTAGGTTTTTTCTTATAAAACGAGTTTTGTTTCTTGTAAAACAATTAAACACAAAAAAGGAATTTTTGCATAAATAAAACTCTTAAATAAATTATTTATCAAGTTAAAAACTTGCAAAATAATAATTTCAAGTAGACACGGACCTGGTGCTTGGTACACGCGCATGGGCATGGGTCGAAACATGTATTTTGAAAAGAGAATTTTGAGTTGTATTTATAGGAAAATTAACTTGCAAATCAAGTTAGGTTTAAGTTTTTTCTTATAAAACGAGTTTTGTTTGTTGTAAATTAATTAAACACAAAAAAGGAATTTTCCATAAATAAAACTCTTAAATAAATTATTTATCAAGTTAAAAACTTGGAAAAAATAATTTCAAGTAGACACGGACTTGGTGCTTGGTACACGCGCATGGGCATGGGTCGAAACATGTATTTTGAAAAGAGATTTTCGAGTTGTATTTATAGGAAAATTAACTTGCAAATCTAGTTAGGTTTAGGTTTTTTCTTATAAAACGAGTTTTGTTTCTTGTAAAACAATTAAACACAAAAAAGGAATTTTTCCATAAATAAAACTCTTAAATAAATTATTTATCAAGTTAAAAACTTGCAAAAAAATAATTTCAAGTAGACACGGACCTGGTGCTTGGTACACGCGCATGGGCATGGGTCGAAACATGTATTTTGAAAAGAGATTTTCGAGTTCTATTTATAGGAAAATTAACTTGCAAATCAAGTTAGGTTTAGGTTTTTTCTTATAAAACGAGTTTTGTTTCTTGTAAAACAATTAAACACAAAAAAGGAATTTTTCCATAAATAAAACTCTTAAATAAATTATTTATCAAGTTAAAAACTTGCAAAAAATAATTTCAGGTAGACACGAACTTGGTGCTTGGTACACGCGCATGGGTCGAAACATGTATTTTTCGAGTTGTATCTATAGGAAAATTAACTTGCAAATCAAGTTAGGTTTAGGTTTTTTCTTATAAAACGAGTTTTGTTTCTTGTAAAACAATTAAACACAAAAAAGAAATTTTTCCATAAATAAAACTCTTAAATAAATTATTTATCAAGTTAAAAACTTGCAAAAAATAATTTCAAGTAGACACGGACTTGGTGCTTGGTACACGCGCATGGGCATGGGTCGAAACATGTATTTTTAAAAAGAGATTTTCGAGTTGTATTTATAAGAAAATTAACTTGCAAATCAAGTTAGATTTAGGTTTTTTCTTATAAAACGAGTTTTGTTTCTTGTAAAACAATTAAACACAAAAAAAGAATTTTTGCATAAATAAAACTCTTAAATAAATTATTTATCAAGTTAAAAACTTGCAAAAAATAATTTCAAGTAGACACGGACTTGGTGCTTGGTACATGCGCATGGGCATGGGTCGAAACATGTATTTTTTAAAAGAGATTTTCGAGTTGTATTTATCGGAAAATTAACTTGCAAATCAAGTTAGGTTTAGGTTTTTTCTTGTAAAACGAGTTTTGTTTCTTATAAAACAATTAAACACAAAAAAGGAATTTTTCCATAAATAAAACTCTTAAATAAATTATCTATCAAGTTAAAAACTTGCAAAAAATAATTTCAAGTAGACACGGACTTGGTGCTTGGTACACGCGCATAGGCATGGGTCGAAACATGTATTTTAAAAAGAGATTTTCGAGTTGTATTTATAGGAAAATTAACTTGCAAATCAAGTTAGGTTTAGGTTTTTTCTTATAAAACGAGTTTTGTTTCTTGTAAAACAATTAAACACAAAAAAGGAATTTTTCCATAAATAAAACTCTTAAATAAATTATTTATCAAGTTAAAAACTTGCAAAAAATAATTTCAAGTAGACACGGACTTGGTGCTTGGTACACGCGCATGGGCATGGGTCGAATACTGTATTTTGAAAAGAGATTTTAGAGTTGTATTTATAAGAAAATTAACTAGCAAATCAAGTTAGGTTTAGGTTTTTTCTTATAAAACGAGTTTTGTTTCTTGTAAAACAATTAAACACAAAAAAGGAATTTCTCCATAAATAAAACTCTTAAATAAATTATTTATCAAGTTAAAAACTTGCAAAAAAATAATTTCAAGTAGACACGGACTTGGTGCTTGGTACACGCGCATGGGCATGGGTCGAAACATGTATTTTGAAAAGAGATTTTCGAGTTGTATTTATAGGAAAATTAACTTGCAAATCAAGTTAGGTTTAGGTTTTTTCTTGTAAAACAATTAAACAAAAAAAAAGAATTTTTCCATAAATAAAACTCTTAAATAAATTATTTATCAAGTTAAAAACTTGCAAAAAATAATTTCAAGTAGACACGGACTTGGTGCTTGGTACACGCGCATGGGCATGGGTCGAAACATGTATTTTGAAAAGAGATTTTAGAGTTGTATTTATAGGAAAATTAACTAGCAAATCAAGTTAGGTTTAGGTTTTTTCTTATAAAACGAGTTTTGTTTCTTGTAAAACAATTAAACACAAAAAAGGAATTTTTCCATAAATAAAACTCTTAAATAAATTATTTATCAAGTTAAAAACTTGCAAAAAAATAATTTCAAGTAGACACGGACTTGGTGCTTGGTACACGCGCATGGGCATGGGTCGAAACATGTATTTTGAAAAGAGATTTTCGAGTTGTATTTATAGGAAAAATTAACTTGCAAATCTAGTTAGGTTTAGGTTTTTTCTTATAAAACGAGTTTTGTTTCTTGTAAAACAATTAAACACAAAAAAGGAATTTTTCCATAAATAAAACTCTTAAATAAATTATTTATCAAGTTAAAAACTTGCAAAAAAATAATTTCAAGTAGACACGGACCTGGTGCTTGGTACACGCGCATGGGCATGGGTCAAAACATGTATTTTGAAAAGAGATTTTCGAGTTCTATTTATAGGAAAATTAACTTGCAAATCAAGTTAGGTTTAGGTTTTTTCTTATAAAACGAGTTTTGTTTCTTGTAAAACAATTAAACACAAAAAAGGAATTTTTCCATAAATAAAACTCTTAAATAAATTATTTATCAAGTTAAAAACTTACAAAAAATAATTTCAAGTAGACACGGACTTGGTGCTTGGTACACGCGCATGGGCATGAGTCGAAACATGTATTTTGAAAAGAGATTTTCGAGTTGTATTTATAGGAAAATTAACTTGCAAATTAAGTTAGGTTTAGGTTTTTTCTTATAAAACGAGTTTTGTTTCTTGTAAAACAATTAAACACAAAAAAGGAATTTTTCCATAAATAAACCTATTAAATAAATTATTTATCAAGTAAAAAACTTGCAAAAAATAATTTCAAGTAGACACGGACTTGGTGCTTGGTACACGCGCATGGGCATGGGTCGAAACATGTATTTTGAAAAGAGATTTTCGAGTTGTATTTATAGAAAATTAACTTGCAAATCAAGTTAGGTTTAGATTTTTTCTTATAAAACGAGTTTTGTTTCTTGTAAAACAATTAAACACAAAAAAGGAATTTTTCCATAAATAAAACTCTTAAATAAATTATTTATCAAGTTAAAAACTTGCAAAAAATAATTTCAAGTACACACGGACTTGGTTCTTGGTACACGCGCATAGGCATGGGTCAAAACATGTATTTTGAAAAGAGATTTTCGAGTTGTATTTATATGAAAATTAACTTGCAAATCAAGTTAGGTTTAGGTTTTTTCTTATAAAACGAGTTTTGTTTCTTAAAACAATTAAACACAAAAAAGGAATTTTTCGATAAATAAAACTCTTAAATAAATTATTTATCAAGTTAAAAACTTGCAAAAAATAATTTCAAGTAGACACGGACTTGGTGCTTGGTACAAGCGCATGGGCATGGGTCGAAACATGTATTTGAAAAGAGATTTTCGAGTTGTATTTATTGGAAAATTAACTTGCAAATCTAGTTAGGTTTAGGTTTTTTCTTATAAAACGAGTTTTGTTTCTTGTAAAACAATTAAACACAAAAAAGGAATTTTTCCATAAATAAAACTCTTAAATAAATTATTTATCAAGTTAAAAACTTGCAAAAAAATAATTTCAAGTAGACACGGACCTGGTGCTTGGTACACGCGCATGGGCATGGGTCGAAACATGTATTTTGAAAAGAGATTTTCGAGTTCTATTTATAGGAAAATTAACTTGCAAATCAAGTTAGGTTTAGGTTTTTTCTTATAAAACGAGTTTTGTTTCTTGTAAAACAATTAAACACAAAAAAGGAATTTTTCCATAAATAAAACTCTTAAATAAATTATTTATCAAGTTAAAAACTTGCAAAAAATAATTTCAGGTAGACACGAACTTGGTGCTTGGTACACGCGCATGGGTCGAAACATGTATTTTTCGAGTTGTATCTATAGGAAAATTAACTTGCAAATCAAGTTAGGTTTAGGTTTTTTCTTATAAAACGAGTTTTGTTTCTTGTAAAACAATTAAACACAAAAAAGAAATTTTTCCATAAATAAAACTCTTAAATAAATTATTTATCAAGTTAAAAACTTGCAAAAAATAATTTCAAGTAGACACGGACTTGGTGCTTGGTACACGCGCATGGGCATGGGTCGAAACATGTATTTTTGAAGAGATTTTCGGGTTGTATTTATAGGAAAATTAACTTGCAAATCAAGTTAGGTTTAGGTTTTTTCTTACAAAACGAGTTTTGTTTCTTGTAAAACAATTAAACACAAAAAAAGAATTTTTCCATAAATAAAACTCTTAAATAAATTATTTATCAAGTTAAAAACTTGTAAAAAATAATTTCAAGTAGACACGGACCTTGTGCTTGGTACACGCGCATGGCATGGGTCGAAACATGTATTTTTGAAAAGAGATTTTCGAGTTGTATTTATAGGAAAATTAACTTGCAAATCAAGTTAGGTTTAGGTTTTTTCTTATAAAACGAGTTTTGTTTCTTGTAAAACAATTAAACACAAAAAAGGAATTTTTCCATAAATAAAACTCTTAAATAAATTATTTATCAAGTTAAAAAACTTGCAAAAAATAATTTCAAGTAGACACGGACTTGGTGCTTGGTACACGCGAATGGGCATGGGTCGAAACATGTATTTTTGAAAAGAAATTTTCGAGTTGTATTTATAGGAAAATTAACTTGCAAATCAAGTTAGGTTTAGGTTTTTTCTTATAAAACGAGTTTTGTTTCTTGTAAAACAATTAAACACAAAAAAGGAATTTTTCCATAAATAAAACTCTTAAATAAATTATTTATCAAGTTAAAAACTTGCAAAAAATAATTTCAAGTAGACACGGACTTGGTGCTTGGTACACGCGCATGGGCATGTGTCGAAACATGTATTTTTAAAAAGAGATTTTCGAGTTGTATTTATAGGAAAATTAACTTGCAAATCAAGTTAGATTTAGGTTTTTTCTTATAAAACGAGTTTTGTTTCTTGTAAAACAATTAAACACAAAAAAAGAATTTTTGCATAAATAAATTATTTATCAAGTTAGAAACTTGCAAAAAATAATTTCAAGTAGACACGGACTTGGTGCTTGGTACACGCGCATGGGCATGGGTCGAAACATGTATTTTTGAAAAGAGATTTTCAAGTTGTATTTATAGGAAAATTAACTTGCAAATCAAGTTAGGTTTAGGTTTTTTCTTATAAAACGAGTTTTGTTTCTTGTAAAACAATTAAACACAAAAAAGGAATTTTTCCATAAATAAAACTCTTAAATAAATTATTTATCAAGTTAAAAACTTGCAAAAAATAATTTCAAGTAGACACGGACTTGGTGCTTGGTACACGCGCATGGGCATGGGTCGAAACATATATTTTGAAAAGAGATTTTCGAGTTTTATTTATAGGAAAATTAACTTGCAAATCAAGTTAGGTTTAGGTTTTTTCTTATAAAACGATTTTTGTTTCTTGTAAAACAATTAAACACAAAAAAGGAATTTTTCCATTCATAAAACTCTTAAATAAATTAATTATCAAGTTAAAAACTTGCAAAAAATAATTTCAAGTAGACACGGACTTGGTGCTTGGTACACGCGCATGGGCATGGGTCGAAACATGTATTTTGAAAAGAGATTTTCGAGTTGTATTTATAGGAAAATTAACTTGCAAATCTAGTTAGGTTTAGGTTTTTTCTTATAAAACGAGTTTTGTTTCTTGTAAAACAATTAAACACAAAAAAGGAATTTTTCCATAAATAAAACTCTTAAATAAATTATTTATCAAGTTAAAAACTTGCAAAAAAATAATTTCAAGTAGACACGGACCTGGTGCTTGGTACACGCGCATGGGCATGGGTCAAAACATGTATTTTGAAAAGAGATTTTCGAGTTCTATTTATAGGAAAATTAACTTGCAAATCAAGTTAGGTTTAGGTTTTTTCTTATAAAACGAGTTTTGTTTCTTGTAAAACAATTAAACACAAAAAAGGAATTTTTCCATAAATAAAACTCTTAAATAAATTATTTATCAAGTTAAAAACTTACAAAAAATAATTTCAAGTAGACACGGACTTGGTGCTTGGTACACGCGCATGGGCATGAGTCGAAACATGTATTTTGAAAAGAGATTTTCGAGTTGTATTTATAGGAAAATTAACTTGCAAATTAAGTTAGGTTTAGGTTTTTTCTTATAAAACGAGTTTTGTTTCTTGTAAAACAATTAAACACAAAAAAGGAATTTTTCCATAAATAAAACTATTAAATAAATTATTTATCAAGTAAAAAACTTGCAAAAAATAATTTCAAGTAGACACGGACTTGGTGCTTGGTACACGCGCATGGGCATGGGGCGAAACATGTATTTTGAAAAGAGATTTTCGAGTTGTATTTATAGAAAATTAACTTGCAAATCAAGTTAGGTTTAGATTTTTTCTTATAAAACGAGTTTTGTTTCTTGTAAAACAATTAAACACAAAAAAGGAATTTTTCCATAAATAAAACTCTTAAATAAATTATTTATCAAGTTAAAAACTTACAAAAAATAATTTCAAGTAGACACGGACTTGGTGCTTGGTACACGCGCATGGGCATGAGTCGAAACATGTATTTTGAAAAGAGATTTTCGAGTTGTATTTATAGGAAAATTAACTTGCAAATTAAGTTAGGTTTAGGTTTTTTCTTATAAAACGAGTTTTGTTTCTTGTAAAACAATTAAACACAAAAAAGGAATTTTTCCATAAATAAAACTCTTGAATAAATTATTAATCAAGTTAAATACTTGCAAAAAATAATTTCAAGTAGACACGGACTTGGTGCTTCGTACACGCGCATGGGCATGGGTCGAAACATGTATTTTGAAAAGAGATTTTCGGGTTTTATTTATAGGAAAATTAACTTGCAAATCAAGTTAGGTTTAGGTTTTTTCTTATAAAACGATTTTTGTTTCTTGTAAAACAATTAAACAAAAAAAAGGAATTTTTCCATTCATAAAACTCTTAAATAAATTAATTATCAAGTTAAAAACTTGCAAAAAATAATTTCAAGTAGACACGGACTTGGTGCTTGGTACACGCGCATGGGCATGGGTCGAAACATGTATTTTGAAAAGAGATTTTAGAGTTGTATTTATAGGAAAATTAACTAGCAAATCAAGTTAGGTTTAGGTTTTTTCTTATAAAACGAGTTTTGTTTCTTGTAAAACAATTAAACACCAAAAAGGAATTTTTGCATAAATAAAACTCTTAAATAAATTATTTATCAAGTTAAAAACTTGCAAAAAAATAATTTCAAGTAGACACGGACCTGGTGCTTGCTACACGCGCATGGGCATGGGTCGAAACATGTATTTTGAAAAGAGATTTTCGAGTTGTATTTATAGGAAAATTAACTTGCAAATCAAGTTAGGTTTAAGTTTTTTCTTATAAAACGATTTTTGTTTCTTGTAAGACAATTAAACACAAAAAAGGAATTTTTCCATTCATAAAACTCTTAAATAAATTAATTATCAAGTTAAAAACTTGCAAAAAATAATTTCAAGTAGACAAGGACTTGGTGCTTGGTACACGCGCATGGGCATGGGTCGAAACATGTATTTTGAGAAGAGATTTTCGAGTTGTATTTATAGGAAAATTAACTTGCAAATTAAGTTAGGTTTAGGTTTTTTCTTATAAAACGAGCTTTGTTTCTTGTAAAACAATTAAACACAAAAAAGGAATTTTTCCATAAATAAAACTATTAAATAAATTATTCATCAAGTAAAAAACTTGCAAAAAATAATTTCAAGTAGACACGGACTTGGTGCTTGGTACACGCGCATGGGCATGGGTCGAAACATGTATTTTGAAAAGAGATTTTCGAGTTGTATTTATAGGAAAATTAACTTGCAAATCCAGTTAGGTTTAGGTTTTTTCTTGTAAAACAATTAAACACAAAAAAGGAATTTTTCCATAAATAAAACTCTTAAATAAATTATTTATCAAGTTAAAAACTTGGAAAAAATAATTTCAAGTAGACACGGACTTGGTGCTTGGTACACGCGCATGGGCATGGGTCGAAACATGTATTTTGAAAAGAGATTTTCGAGTTGTATTTATAGGAAAATTAACTTGCAAATATAGTTAGGTTTAGGTTTTTTCTTATAAAACGAGTTTTGTTTCTTGTAAAACAATTAAACACAAAAAAGGAATTTTTCCATAAATAAAACTCTTAAATAAATTATTTATCAAGTTAAAAACTTGCAAAAAAATAATTTCAAGTAGACACGGACCTGGTGCTTGGTACACGCGCATGGGCATGGGTCAAAACATGTATTTTGAAAAGAGATTTTCGAGTTCTATTTATAGGAAAATTAACTTGCAAATCAAGTTAGGTTTAGGTTTTTTCTTATAAAACGAGTTTTGTTTCTTGTAAAACAATTAAACACAAAAAAGGAATTTTTCCATAAATAAAACTCTTAAATAAATTATTTATCAAGTTAAAAACTTACAAAAAATAATTTCAAGTAGACACGGACTTGGTGCTTGGTACACGCGCATGGGCATGAGTCGAAACATGTATTTTGAAAAGAGATTTTCGAGTTGTATTTATAGGAAAATTAACTTGCAAATTAAGTTAGGTTTAGGTTTTTTCTTATAAAACGAGTTTTGTTTCTTGTAAAACAATTAAACACAAAAAAGGAATTTTTCCATAAATAAAACTATTAAATAAATTATTCATCAAGTAAAAAACTTGCAAAAAATAATTTCAAGTAGACACGGACTTGGTGCTTGGTACACGCGCATGGGCATGGGTCGAAACATGTATTTTGAAAAGAGATTTTCGAGTTGTATTTATAGGAAAATTAACTTGCAAATCAAGTTAGGTATAGGTTTTTTCTCATAAAACGAGTTTTGTTTCTTGTAAAACAATTAAACACAAAAAAGGAATTTTTCCATAAATAAAACTCTTAAATAAATTATTTATCAAGTTAAAAACTTGCAAAAAATAATTTCAAGTAGACACGGACTTGGTGCTTGGTACACGCGCATGGGCATGGGTCGAAACATGTATTTGGAAAAGATATTTCCGAGTTGTATTTATAGGAAAATTAACTTGCAAATCAAGTTAGGTTTAGGTTTTTTCTTATAAAACGAGTTTTGTTTCTTGTAAAACAATTAAACACAAAAAAGGAATTTTTACATAAATAAAACTCTTAAATACATTATTTATCAAGTTAAAAACTTGCAAAAAATAATTTCAAGTAGACACGGACTTGGTGCTTGGTACACGGGCATGGGCATGGGTCGAAACATGTATTTTGAAAAGAGATTTTCGAGTTGTATTTATAGGAAAATTAACTTGAAAATCAAGTTAGGTTTAGGTTTTTTCTTACAAAACGAGTTTTGTTTCTTTTAAAACAATTAAACACAAAAAAGGAATTTTTCCATAAATAAAACTCTTAAATAAATTATTTATCAAGTTAAAAACTTGCAAAAAATAATTTCAAGTAGACACGGACTTGGTGCTTGGTACACGCGCATGGGCATGGGTCGAAACATGTATTTTTGACAAAGAGATTTTCGAGTTGTATTTATAGGAAAATTAACTTGCAAATCAAGTTAGGTTTAGATTTTTTCTTATAAAACGAGTTTTGTTTCTTGTAAAACAATTAAACACAAAAAAGGAATTTTTCCATAAATAAAACTCTTAAATAAATTATTAATCAAGTTAAAAACTTGCAAAAAATAATTTCAAGTAGACACGGACTTGGTGCTTCGTACACGCGCATGGGCATGGGTCGAAACATGTATTTTGAAAAGAGATTTTCGAGTTGTATTTATATGAAAATTAACTTGCAAATCAAGTTAGGTTTAGGTTTTTTCTTATAAAACGAGTTTTGTTTCTTAAAACAATTAAACACAAAAAAGGAATTTTTCGATAAATAAAACTCTTAAATAAATTATTTATCAAGTTAAAAACTTGCAAAAAATAATTTCAAGTAGACACGGACTTGGTGCTTGGTACAAGCGCATGGGCATGGGTCGAAACATATATTTTGAAAAGAGATTTTCGAGTTGTATTTAATGGAAAATTAACTTGCAAATCAATTTAGGTTTAGGTTTTTTCTTATAAAACGAGTTTTGTTTCTTGTAAAACAATTAAACACAAAAAATGAATTTTTCCATAAATAAAACTATTAAATAAATTATTTATCAAGTAAAAAACTTGCAAAAAATAATTTCAAGTAGACACGGACTTGGTGCTTGGTACACGCGCATGGGCATGGGTCGAAACATGTATTTTGAAAAGAGATTTTCGAGTTCTATTTATAGGAAAATTAACTTGCAAATCCAGTTAGGTTTAGGTTTTTTCTTGTAAAACAATTAAACACAAAAAATGAATTTTTCCATAAATAAAACTCTTAAATAAACTATTTATCAAGTTAAAAACTTGCAAAAAATAATTTCAAGTAGACACGGACTTGGTGCTTGGTACACGCGCATGGGCATGGGTCGAAACATGTATTTTGAAAAGAGATTTTAGAGTTGTATTTATAGGAAAATTAACTAGCAAATCAAGTTAGGTTTAGGTTTTTTCTTATAAAACGAGTTTTGTTTCTTGTAAAACAATTAAACACAAAAAAGGAATTTTTGCATAAATAAAACTCTTAAATAAATTATTTATCAAGTTAAAAACTTGCAAAAAAATAATTTCAAGTAGACACGGACCTGGTGCTTGGTACACGCGCATGGGCATGGGTCGAAACATGTATTTTGAAAAGAGATTTTCGAGTTGTATTTATAGGAAAATTAACTTGCAAATCAAGTTAGGTTTAGGTTTTTTCTTATAAAACGAGTTTTGTTTCTTGTAAAATAATTAAACACAAAAAAGGAATTTTTCCATAAATAAAACTCTTGAATAAATTATTAATCAAGTTAAAAACTTGCAAAAAATAATTTCAAGTAGACACGGACTTGGTGCTTCGTACACGCGCATGGGCATGGGTCGAAACATGTATTTTGAAAAGAGATTTTCGAGTTGTATTTATAAGAAAATTAACTTGCAAATCAAGTTAGGTTTACGTTTTTTCTTATAAAACGAGTTTTGTTTCTTGTAAAACAATTAAACACAAAAAAGGAATTTTTCCATAAATAAAACTCTTAAATAAATTATTTATCAAGTTAAAAACGTGCAAAAAATAATTTCAAGTAGACACGGACTTGGTGCTTCGTACACGCGCATGGGCATGGGTCGAAACATGTATTTTGAAAAGAGATTTTAGAGTTGTATTTATAGGAAAATTAACTAGCAAATCAAGTTAGGTTTAGGTTTTTTCTTATAAAACGAGTTTTGTTTCTTGTAAAACAATTAAACACAAAAAAGGAATTTTTGCATAAATAAAACTCTTAAATAAATTATTTATCAAGTTAAAAACTTGCAAAACAATAATTTCAAGTAGACACGGATCTGGTGCTTGGTACACGCGCATGGGCATGGGTCGAAACATGTATTTTGAAAAGAGATTTTCGAGTTGTATTTATAGGAAAATTAACTTGCAAATCAAGTTAGGTTTAGGTTTTTTCTTATAAAACTAGTTTTGTTTCTTGTAAAATAATTAAACACAAAAAAGGAATTTTTCCATAAATAAAACTCTTGAATAAATTATTAATCAAGTTAAAAACTTGCAAAAAATAATTTCAAGTAGACACGGACTTGGTGCTTCGTACACGCGCATGGGCATGGGTCGAAACATGTATTTTGAAAAGAGATTTTCGAGTTGTATTTATAAGAAATTAACTTGCAAATCAAGTTAGGTTTACGTTTTTTCTTATAAAACGAGTTTTGTTTCTTGTAAACTAATTAAACACAAAAAAGGAATTTTTCCATAAATAAAACTCTTAAATAAATTATTTATCAAGTTAAAAACTTGCAAAAAATAATTTCAAGTAGACACGGACTTGGTGCTTGGTACACGCGCATGGGCATGGGTCGAAACATGTAATTTGAAAAGAGATTTTCGAGTTGTATTTATAGGAAAATTAACTTGCAAATCAAGTTAGGTTTAGGTTTTTTCTTATAAAACAAGTTTTGTTTCTTGTAAAACAATTAAACACAAAAAAGGAATTTTTCCATAAATAAAACTCTTAAATAAATTATTTATCAAGTTAAAAACTTGCAAAAAATAATTTCAAGTAGACACGGACTTTGTGCTTGGTACACGTGCATGGGCATGGGTCGAAACATGTATTTTGAAAATAGATTTTCGAGTTGTATTTATAGGAAAATTAACTTGCAAATCAAGTTAGGTTTAGGTTTTTTCTTATAAAACGAGTTTTGTTTCTTGTAAAATAATTAAACACAAAAAAGAATTTTTCCATAAATAAAACTCTTGAATAAATTACTAATCAAGTTAAATACTTGCAAAAAATAATTTCAAGTAGACACGGACTTGGTGCTTCGTACACGCGCATGGGCATGGGTCGAAACATGTATTTTGAAAAGAGATTTTCGAGTTGTATTTATAAGAAAATTAACTTGCAAATCAAGTTAGGTTTACGTTTTTTCTTATAAAACGAGTTTTGTTTCTTGTAAACTAATTAAACACAAAAAAGGAATTTTTCCATAAATAAAACTCTTAAATAAATTATTTATCAAGTTAAAAACTTGCAAAAAATAATTTCAAGTAGACACGGACTTGGTGCTTGGTACACGCGCATGGGCATGGGTCGAAACATGGGTCGGGATGGAAGTAAAACGCCGCACGAAAATAAAAGCAAGAAGATGAAGAAAAGACCTAGAGATGGTCGCTGCTTGTGTGTTTTGAAAAGAGATTTTCGAGTTGTATTTATAGAAAAATTAACTTGCAAATCAAGTTAGGTTTAGGTATTTTCTTATAAAACGAGTTTTGTTTCTTGTAAAACAATTAAACACAAAAAAGGAATTTTTCCATAAATAAAACTCTTAAATAAATTATTTATCAAGTTAAAAACTTGCAAAAAATAATTTCAAGTAGACACGGACTTGGTGCTTGGTACACGCGCATGGGCATGGGTCGAAACATGGGTCAGGATGGAAGTAAAACGCCGCACGAAAATAAAAGCAAGAAGATGAAGAAAAGACCTAGAGATGGTCGCTGCTTGTGTGTTTTGAAAAGAGATTTTCGAGTTGTATTTATAGGAAAATTAACTTGCAAATCAAGTTAGGTTTAGGTTTTTTCTTATAAAATGAGTTTTGTTTCTTGTAAAACAGTTAAACACAAAAAAGGAATTTTCCATAAATAAAAGTCTTAAATAAATTATTTATCAAGTTAAAAACTTGCAAAAAATAATTTCAAGTAGACACGGAATTGGTGCTTGGTACACGCGCATGGGCATGGGTCGAAACATGTATTACAAGTTACCCACTCTTAAACTCAGCAACGGGGATGGAAGTAAAACGCCGCACGAAAATAAAAGCAAGAAGATGAAGAAAAGACCTAGAGATGGTCGCTGCTTGTGTGTTTTGAAAAGAGATTTTCGAGTTGTATTTATAGGAAAATTAACTTGCAAATCAAGTTAGGTTTAATTTTTTCTTATAAAACGAGTTTTGTTTCTTGTAAAACAGTTAAACACAAAAAAGGAATTTTTCCATAAATAAATTATTTATCAAGTTAAAAACTTGCAAAAAATAATTTCAAGTAGACACGGAATTGGTGCATGGTACACGCGCATGGGCATGGGTCGAAACATGTATTACAAGTTACCCACTCTTAAACTCAGCAACGGGGATGGAAGTAAAACGCCGCACGAAAATAAAAGCAAGAAGATGAAGAAAAGACCTAGAGATGGTCGCTGCTTGTGTGTATTGAAAAGAGATTTTCGAGTTGTATTTATAGGAAAATTAACTTGCAAATCAAGTTAGGTTTAGGTTTTTTCTTATAAAACGAGTTTTGTTTCTTGTAAAACAATTAAACACAAAAAAGGAATTTTTCCATAAATAAAACTCTTAAATAAATTATTTATCAAGTTAAAAACTTGCAAAAAATAATTTCAAGTAGACACGGACTTGGTGCTTGGTACACGTGCATGGGCATGAGTCGAAACATGTATTTTGAAAAGAGATTTTCGAGTTGTATTTATAGGAAAATTAACTTGCAAATCAAGTTAGGTTTAGGTTTTTTCTTATAAAACGAGTTTTGTTTCTTGTAAAATAATTAAACACAAAAAAGGAATTTTTCCATAAATAAAACTCTTGAATAAATTATTAATCAAGTTAAAAACTTGCAAAAAATAATTTCAAGTAGACACGGACTTGGTGCTTCGTACACGCGCATGGGCATGGGTCGAAACATGTATTTTGAAAAGAGATTTTCGAGTTGTATTTATAAGAAATTAACTTGCAAATCAAGTTAGGTTTACGTTTTTTCTTATAAAACGAGTTTTGTTTCTTGTAAACTAATTAAACACAAAAAAGGAATTTTTCCATAAATAAAACTCTTAAATAAATTATTTATCAAGTTAAAAACTTGCAAAAAATAATTTCAAGTAGACACGGACTTGGTGCTTGGTACACGCGCATGGGCATGGGTCGAAACATGTAATTTGAAAAGAGATTTTCGAGTTGTATTTATAGGAAAATTAACTTGCAAATCAAGTTAGGTTTAGGTTTTTTCTTATAAAACAAGTTTTGTTTCTTGTAAAACAATTAAACACAAAAAAGGAATTTTTCCATAAATAAAACTCTTAAATAAATTATTTATCAAGTTAAAAACTTGCAAAAAATAATTTCAAGTAGACACGGACTTTGTGCTTGGTACACGCGCATGGGCATGGGTCGAAACATGTATTTTGAAAAGAGATTTTCGAGTTGTATTTATAGGAAAATTAACTTGCAAATCAAGTTAGGTTTAGGTTTTTTCTTATAAAACGAGTTTTGTTTCTTGTAAAATAATTAAACACAAAAAAGGATTTTTTCCATAAATAAAACTCTTGAATAAATTATTAATCAAGTTAAAAGCTTGCAAAAAATAATTTCAAGTAGACACGGACTTGGTGCTTCGTACACGCGCATGGGCATGGGTCGAAACATGTATTTTGAAAAGAGATTTTCGAGTTGTATTTATAAGAAAATTAACTTGCAAATCAAGTTAGGTTTACGTTTTTTCTTATAAAACGAGTTTTGTTTCTTAAAACAATTAAACACAAAAAAGGAATTTTGCCGTAAATAAAACTCTTAAATAAATGATTTATCAAGTTAAAAACTTGCAAAAAATAATTTCCAGTAGACACGGACTTGGTGCTTGGTACAAGCGCATGGGCATGGGTCGAAACATGTATTTTGAAAAGAGATTTTCGAGTTGTATTTATAGGAAAATTAACTTGCAAATCAAGTTAGGTTTAGGTTTTTACTTATAAAACGAGTTTTGTTTCTTGTAAAACAATTAAACACAAAAAAGGAATTTTTCCATAAATAAAACTCTTAAATAAATTATTTATCAAGTTAAAAACTTGCAAAAAATAATTTCAAGTAGACACGGACTTGGTGCTTGGTACACGCACATGGGCATGGGTCAAAACATGTATTTTGAAAAGAGATTTTCGAGTTGTATTTATAGGAAAATTAACTTGCAAATCAAGTTAGGTTTAGGTTTTTTCTTATAAAACGATTTTTGTTTCTTGCAAAACAATTAAACACAAAAAAGGAATTTTTCCATTCATAAAACTCTTAAATAAACTATTTATCAAGTTAAAAACTTGCAAAAAATAATTTCAAGTAGACACGGACTTGGTGCTTGGTACACGCGCATGGGCATGGGTCGAAACATGTATTTTGAAAAGAGATTTTAGAGTTGTATTTATAGGAAAATTAACTAGCAAATCAAGTTAGGTTTAGGTTTTTTCTTATAAAACGAGTTTTGTTTCTTGTAAAACAATTAAACACAAAAAAGGAATTTTTGCATAAATAAAACTCTTAAATAAATTATTTATCAAGTTAAAAACTTGCAAAAAAATAATTTCAAGTAGACACGGACTAGGTGCTTGGTGCACGCGCATGGGTATGGGTCAAAACATGTATTTTGAAAAGAGATTTTAGAGTTGTATTTATAGGAAAATTAACTAGCAAATCAAGTTAGGTTTAGGTTTTTTCTTATAAAACGATTTTTGTTTCTTGTAAAACAATTAAACACAAAAAAGGAATTTTTCCATAAATAAAACTCTTAAATAAATTATTTATCAAGTTAAAAACTTGCAAAAAATAATTTCAAGTAGACACGGACTTGGTGCTTGGTACACGCGCATGAGCATGGGTCGAAACATATATTTTGAAAAGAGATTTTCGAGTTGTATTTATAGGAAAATTAACTTGCAAATCAAGTTAGGTTTAGGTTTTTTCTTATAAAACGAGTTTTGTTTCTTGTAAAAGAATTAAACACAAAAAAGGAATTTTTCCATAAATAAAACTCTTAAATAAATTATTTATCAAGTTAAAAACTTGCAAAAAATAATTTCAAGTAGACACGGACTTGGTGCTTGGTACACGCGCATGGGCATGGGTCGAAACATATATTTTGAAAAGAGATTTTCGAGTTTTATTTATAGGAAAATTAACTTGCAAATCAAGTTAGGTTTAGGTTTTTTCTTATAAAACGATTATTGTTTCTTGTAAAACAATTAAACACAAAAAAGGAATTTTTCCATTCATAAAACTCTTAAATAAATTAATTATCAAGTTAAAAACTTGCAAAAATAATTTCAAGTAGACACGGACTTGGTGCTTGGTACACGCGCATGGGCATGGGTCGAAACATGTATTTTGAAAAGAGATTTTAGAGTTGTATTTATAGGAAAATTAACTAGCAAATCAAGTTAGGTTTAGGTTTTTTCTTATAAAACGAGTTTTGTTTCTTGTAAAACAATTAAACACAAAAAAGGAATTTTTGCATAAATAAAACTCTTAAATAAATTATTTATCAAGTTAAAAACTTGCAAAAAAATAATTTCAAGTAGACACGGACCTGGTGCTTGGTACACGCGCATGGGCATGGGTCGAAACATGTATTTTGAAAAGAGATTTTCGAGTTGTATTTATAGGAAAATTAACTTGCAAATCAAGTTAGGTTTAGGTTTTTTCTTATAAAACGAGTTTTGTTTCTTGTAAAATAATTAAACACAAAAAAGGAATTTTTCCATAAATAAAACTCTTGAATAAATTATTAATCAAGTTAAAAACTTGCAAAAAATAATTTCAAGTAGACACGGACTTGGTGCTTCGTACACGCGCATGGGCATGGGTCGAAACATGTATTTTGAAAAGAGATTTTCGAGTTGTATTTATAAGAAAATTAACTTGCAAATCAAGTTAGGTTTACGTTTTTTCTTATAAAACGAGTTTTGTTTCTTGTAAACTAATTAAACACAAAAAAGGAATTTTTCCATAAATAAAACTCTTAAATAAATTATTTATCAAGTTAAAAACTTGCAAAAAATAATTTCAAGTAGACACGGACTTGGTGCTTGGTACACGCGCATGGGCATGGGTCGAAACATGTAATTTGAAAAGAGATTTTCGAGTTGTATTTATAGGAAAATTAACTTGCAAATCAAGTTAGGTTTAGGTTTTTTCTTATAAAACAAGTTTTGTTTCTTGTAAAACAATTAAACACAAAAAAGGAATTTTTCCATAAATAAAACTCTTAAATAAATTATTTATCAAGTTAAAAACTTGCAAAAAATAATTTCAAGTAGACACGGACTTTGTGATTGGTACACGCGCATGGGCATGGGTCGAAACATGTATTTTGAAAAGAGATTTTCGAGTTGTATTTATAGGAAAATTAACTTGCAAATCAAGTTAGGTTTAGGTTTTTTCTTATAAAACGAGTTTTGTTTCTTGTAAAAAAAAGAATTTTTCCATAAATAAAACTCTTAAATAAATTATTTATCAAGTTAAAAACTTGCAAAAAAATAATTTCAAGTAGACACGGACCTGGTGCTTGCTACACGCGCATGGGCATGGGTCGAAACATGTATTTTGAAAAGAGAATTTCGAGTTGTATTTATAGGAAAATTAACTTGCAAATCAAGTTAGGTTTAGGTTTTTTCTTATAAAACGAGTTTTGTTTCTTGTAAAAGAATTAAACACAAAAAAGGAATTTTTCCATAAATAAAACTCTTAAATAAATTATTTATCAAGTTAAAAACTTGCAAAAAATAATTTCAAGTAGACACGGACTTGGTGCTTGGTACACGCGCATGGGCATGGGTCGAAACATGGGTCAGGATGGAAGTAAAACGCCGCACGAAAATAAAAGCAAGAAGATGAAGAAAAGACCTAGAGATGGTCGCTGCTTGTGTGTTTTGAAAAGAGATTTTCGAGTTGTATTTATAGGAAAATTAACTTGCAAATCAAGTTAGGTTTAGGTTTTTTCTTATAAAATGAGTTTTGTTTCTTGTAAAACAGTTAAACACAAAAAAGGAATTTTCCATAAATAAAAGTCTTAAATAAATTATTTATCAAGTTAAAAACTTGCAAAAAATAATTTCAAGTAGACACGGAATTGGTGCTTGGTACACGCGCATGGGCATGGGTCGAAACATGTATTACAAGTTACCCACTCTTAAACTCAGCAACGGGGATGGAAGTAAAACGCCGCACGAAAATAAAAGCAAGAAGATGAAGAAAAGACCTAGAGATGGTCGCTGCTTGTGTGTTTTGAAAAGAGATTTTCGAGTTGTATTTATAGGAAAATTAACTTGCAAATCAAGTTAGGTTTAATTTTTTCTTATAAAACGAGTTTTGTTTCTTGTAAAACAGTTAAACACAAAAAAGGAATTTTTCCATAAATAAATTATTTATCAAGTTAAAAACTTGCAAAAAATAATTTCAAGTAGACACGGAATTGGTGCATGGTACACGCGCATGGGCATGGGTCGAAACATGTATTACAAGTTACCCACTCTTAAACTCAGCAACGGGGATGGAAGTAAAACGCCGCACGAAAATAAAAGCAAGAAGATGAAGAAAAGACCTAGAGATGGTCGCTGCTTGTGTGTATTGAAAAGAGATTTTCGAGTTGTATTTATAGGAAAATTAACTTGCAAATCAAGTTAGGTTTAGGTTTTTTCTTATAAAACGAGTTTTGTTTCTTGTAAAACAATTAAACACAAAAAAGGAATTTTTCCATAAATAAAACTCTTAAATAAATTATTTATCAAGTTAAAAACTTGCAAAAAATAATTTCAAGTAGACACGGACTTGGTGCTTGGTACACGCGCATGGGCATGGGTCAAAACATGTATTTTGAAAAGAGATTTTCGAGTTGTATTTATAGGAAAATTAACTTGCAAATCAAGTTAGGTTTAGGTTTTTTCTTATAAAACGAGTTTTGTTTCTTGTAAAACAATTAAACACAAAAAAGGAATTTTTCCATAAATAAAACTCTTAAATAAATTATTTATCAAGTTAAAAAACTTGCAAAAAATAATTTCAAGTAGACACGGACTTGGTGCTTGGTACACGCGAATGGGCATGGGTCGAAACATGTATTTTTGAAAAGAGATTTTCGAGTTGTATTTATAGGAAAATTAACTTGTAAATCAAGTTAAGCTTAGGTTTTTTCTTATAAAACGAGTTTTGTTTCTTGTAAAACAATTAAACACAAAAAAAGAAATTTTTCCATAAATAAAACTCTTAAATAAATTATTTATCAAGTTAAAAACTTGTAAAAAATAATTTCAAGTAGACACGGACTTGGTGCTTGGTACACGCGCATGGACATGGGTCGAAACATGTATTTTTGAAAAGAAATTTTCGAGTTGTATTTATAGGAAAATTAACTTGCAAATCAAGTTAGATTTAGGTTTTTTCTTATAAAACGAGTTTTGTTTCTTGTAAAACAATTAAACACAAAAAAGGAATTTTTCCATAAATAAAACTCTTAAATAAATTATTTATCAAGTTAAAAACTTGCACAAAATAATTTCAAGTAGACACGGACTTGGTGCTTGGTACACGCGCATAGGCATGGGTCGAAACATGTATTTTTAAAAAGAGATTTTCGAGTTGTATTTATAGGAAAATTAACTTGCAAATCAAGTTAGTTTTAGGTTTTTTCTTATAAAGCGAGTTTTGTTTCTTGTATAACGATTAAACACAAAAAATGAATTTTTACATAAATAAAACTCTTAAATAAATTATTTATCAAGTTAGAAACTTGCAAAAAATAATTTCAAGTAGACACGGTCTTGGTGCTTGGTACACGCGCATGGCATGGGTCAAAACATGTATTTTTGAAAAGAGATTTTCGAGTTGTATTTATAGGAAAATTAACTTGCAAATCAAGTTAGGTTTAGGTTTAGGTTTTTTCTTATGAAACGAGTTTATTTTCTTGTAAAACAATGAAACACAAAAAAGGAATTTTTCCATAAATAAAACTCTTAAATAAATTATCTATCAAGTTAAAAACTTGCAAAAAATAATTTCAAGTAGACACGGACTTGGTGCTTGGTACACGCGCATGGGCATGTGTGGAAACATGTATTTTTGAAAAGAGATTTTCGAGTTGTATTTATAAGAAAATTAACTTGCAAATCAAGTTAGGTTTAGGTTTTTTCTTATAAAACAAGTTTTGTTTCTTGTAAAACAATTAAACACAAAAAAGGAATTTTTCCATAAATAAAACTCTTAAATAAATTATTTATCAAGTTAAAAACTTGCAAAAAATAATTTCAAGTAGACACGGACTTGGTGCTTGGTACACGCGCATGGGCATGGGTCGAAACATGTATTTTTGAAAAGATATTTTCGAGTTGTATTTATAGGAAAATTAACTTGCAAATCAAGTTAGGTTTATGTTTTTTCTTATAAAACGAGTTTTGTTTCTTGTAAAACAATTTAACACAAAAAAGGAATTTTTCCATAAATAAAACTCTTAAATAAATTATTTATCAAGTTAAAAACTTGCAAAAAATAATTTCAAGTAGACACGGACTTGGTGCTTGGTACACGCGCATGGGCATGGGTCGAAACATGTATTTTTGAAAAGAGATTTTCGAGTTGTATTTATAGGAAAATTAACTTGCAAATCAAGTTAGGTTTAGGTTTTTTCTTATAAAACGAGTTTTGTTTCTTGTAAAACAATTAAACACAAAAAAGGAATTTTTCCATAAATAAAACTCTTAAATAAATTATTTATCAAGTTAAAAACTTGCAAAAAAATAATTTCAAGTAGACACGGACCTGGTGCTTGCTACACGCGCATGGGCATGGGTCGAAACATGTATTTTGAAAAGAGAATTTCGAGTTGTATTTATAGGAAAATTAACTTGCACATCAAGTTAGGTTTAGGTTTTTTCTTATAAAACGAGTTTTGTTTCTTGTAAAACAATTAAACACAAAAAAGGAATTTTTCCATAAATAAAACTCTTAAATAAATTATTTATCAAGTTAAAAACTTGCAAAAAATAATTTCAAGTAGACACGGACTTGGTGCTTGGTACACGCGCATGGGCATGGGTCGAAACATATATTTTGAAAAGAGATTTTCGAGTTTTATTTATAGGAAAATTAACTTGCAAATCAAGTTAGGTTTAGGTTTTTTCTTATAAAACGATTTTTGTTTCTTGTAAAACAATTAAACACAAAAAGGGAATTTTTCCATTCATAAAACTCTTAAATAAATTAATTATCAAGTTAAAAACTTGTAAAAAATAATTTCAAGTAGACACGGACTTGGTGCTTGGTACACGCGCATGGGCATGGGTCGAAACATGTATTTTGAAAAGAGATTTTAGAGTTGTATTTATAGGAAAATTAACTAGCAAATCAAGTTAGGTTTAGGTTTTTTCTTATAAAACGAGTTTTGTTTCTTGTAAAACAATTAAACACAAAAAAGGAGTTTTTGCATAAATAAAACTCTTAAATAAATTATTTATCAAGTTAAAAAATTGCAAAAAAATATTTTCAAGTAGACACGGACCTGGTGCTTGCTACACGCGCATGGGCATGGGTCGAAACATGTATTTTGAAAAGAGAATTTCGAGTTGTATTTATAGGAAAATTAACTTGCAAATCAAGTTAGGTTTAGGTTTTTTCTTATAAAACGAGTTTTGTTTCTTGTAAAACAATTAAACACAAAAAAGGAATTTTTCCATAAATAAAACTCTTAAATAAATTAATTATCAAGTTAAAAACTTGCAAAAAATAATTTCAAGTAGACACGGACTTGGTGCTTGGTACACGCGCATGGGCATGGGTCGAAACATGTATTTTGAAAAGAGATTTTAGAGTTGTATTTATAGGAAAATTAACTAGCAAATCAAGTTAGGTTTAGGTTTTTTCTTATAAAACGAGTTTTGTTTCTTGTAAAACAATTAAACACAAAAAAGGAATTTTTGCATAAATAAAACTCTTAAATAAATTATTTATAAAGTTAAAAACTTGCAAAATAATAATTTCAAGTAGACACGGACCTGGTGCTTGCTACACGCGCATGGGCATGGGTCGAAACATGTATTTTGAAAAGAGATTTTCGAGTTGTATTTATAGGAAAATTAACTTGCAAATCAAGTTAGGTTTAGGTTTTTTCTTATAAAACGAGTTTTGTTTCTTGTAAAACAATTAAACACAAAAAAGGAATTTTTCCATAAATAAAACTCTTAAATAAATTATTTATCAAGTTAAAAACTTGCAAAAAATAATTTCAAGTAGACACGGACTTGGTGCTTGGTACACGCGCATGGGCATGGGTCGAAACATGTATTTTGAAAATAGATTTTCGAGTTGTATTTATAGGAAAATTAACTTGCAAATCAAGTTAGGTTTAGGTTTTTTCTTATAAAACGAGTTTTGTTTCTTGTAAAATAATTAAACACAACAAAGGAATTTTTCCATAAATAAAACTCTTAAATAAATTATTATCAAGTAAAAAACTTGCAAAAAATAATTTCAAATACACATGGACTTGGTGCTTGGTACACGCGCATGGGCATGGGTCAAAACATGTATTTTGAAAAGAGATTTTCGAGTTGTATTTATAGGAAAATTATCTTGCAAATCAAGTTAGGTTTAGGTTTTTTCTTATAAAACGAGTTTTGTTTCTTGTAAAACAATTAAACACAAAAAAGGAATTTTTCCATAAATAAAACTCTAAAATAAATTAATTATCAAGTTAAAAACTTGCGAAAAATAATTTCAAGTAGACACGGACTTGGTGCTTGGTACACGCGCATGGGCAGGGTCGAAACATGTATTTTGAAAAGAGATTTTCGAGTTGTATTTATAGGAAAATTAACTTGCAAATCCAGTTAGGTTTAGGTTTTTTCTTGTAAAACAATTAAACACAAAAAAAGAATTTTTCCATAAATAAAACTCTTAAATAAACTATTTATCAAGTTAAAAACTTGCAAAAAATAATTTCAAATACACATGGACTTGGTGCTTGGTACAAGCGCATGGGCATGGGTCAAAACATGTATTTTGAAAAGAGATTTTCGAGTTGTATTTATAGGAAAATTATCTTGCAAATCAAGTTAGGTTTAGGTTTTTTCTTATAAAACGAGTTTTGTTTCTTGTAAAACAATTAAACACAAAAAAGGAATTTTTCCATAAATAAAACTCTTAAATAAATTATTTATCAAGTTAAAAACTTGCAAAAAATAATTTCAAGTAGACACGGACTTGGTGCTTGGTACACGCGCATGGGCATGGGTCGAAACATGTATTTTGAAAATAGATTTTCGAGTTGTATTTATAGGAAAATTAACTTGCAAATCAAGTTAGGTTTAGGTTTTTTCTTATAAAACGAGTTTTGTTTCTTGTAAAATAATTAAACACAAAAAAGGAATTTTCCATAAATAAAACTCTTAAATAAATTATTATCAAGTTAAAAACTTGCAAAAAATAATTTCAAATACACATGGACTTTGTGCTTGGTACACGCGCATGGGCATGGGTCAAAACATGTATTTTGAAAAGAGATTTTCGAGTTGTATTTATAGGAAAATTATCTTGCAAATCAAGTTAGGTTTAGGTTTTTTCTTATAAAACGAGTTTTGTTTCTTGTAAAACAATTAAACACAAAAAAGGAATTTTTCCATAAATAAAACTCTAAAATAAATTAATTATCAAGTTAAAAACTTGCAAAAAATAATTTCAAGTAGACACGGACTTGGTGCTTGGTACACGCGCATGGGCATGGGTCGAAACATGTATTTTGAAAATAGATTTTCGAGTTGTATTTATAGGAAAATTAACTTGCAAATCAAGTTAGGTTTAGGTTTTTTCTTATAAAACGAGTTTTGTTTCTTGTAAAATAATTAAACACAAAAAAGGAATTTTTCCATAAATAAAACTCTTAAATAAATTATTATCAAGTTAAAAACTTGCAAAAAATAATTTCAAATACACATGGACTTGGTGCTTGGTACACGCGCATGGGCATGGGTCAAAACATGTATTTTGAAAAGAGATTTTCGAGTTGTATTTATAGGAAAATTAACTTGCAAATCAAGTTAGGTTTAGGTTTTTTCTTATAAAACGAGTTTTGTTTCTTGTAAAACAATTAAACACAAAAAAGGAATTTTTCCATAAATAAAACTCTTAAATAAATTATTTATCAAGTTAAAAACTTGCAAACAATAATTTCAAGTATACACGGACTTGGTGCTTGCTACACGCGCATGGGCATGGGTCGAAACATGTATTTTGAAAAGAGAATTTCGAGTTGTATTTATAGGAAAATTAACTTGCAAATCAAGTTAGGTTTAGGTTTTTTCTTATAAAACGAGTTTTGTTTCTTGTAAAACAATTAAACACAAAAAAGGAATTTTTACATAAATAAAACTCTTAAATAAATTATTTATCAAGTTAAAAACTTGCAAAAAATAATTTCAAGTAGACACGGACTTGGTGCTTGGTACACGCGCATGGGCATGGGTCGAAACATATATTTTGAAAAGAGATTTTCGAGTTGTATTTATTGGAAAATTAACTTGAAAATCAAGTTAGGTTTAGGTTTTTTATTACAAAACGAGTTTTGTTTCTTGTAAAACAATTAAACACAAAAAAGGAATTTTTCCATTAATAAAACTCTTAAATAAATTATTTATCAAGTTAAAAACTTGCAAAAAATAATTTCAAGTAGACACGGACTTGGTGCTTGGTACACGCGCATGGGCATGGGTCGAAACATGTATTTTGAAAAGAGATTTTCGAGTTGTGTTTATAGGAAAATTAACTTGAAAATCAAGTTAGGTTTAAGTTTTTTCTTATAAAACGAGTTTTGTTTCTTGTAAAACAATTAAACACAAAAAAAGAATTTTTACATAAATAAAACTCTTAAAAAAATTATTTATCAAGTTAAAAACTTGCAAAAAATAATTTCAAGTAAACACGGACTTGGTGCTTGGTACACGCGCATGGCATGGGTCGAAACATATATTTTGAAAAGATATTTTCGAGTTGTATTTATAGGAAAATTAACTTCCAAATCAAGTTAGGTTTAGGTTTTTTCTTATAAAACGAGTTTTGTTTCTTGTAAAACAATTAAACACAAAAAAGGAATTTTTCCATAAATAAAACTCTTAAATAAATTATTTATCAAGTTAAAAACTTGCAAAAAATAATTTCAAGTAGACACGGACTTGGTGTTTGGTACACGCGCATGGGCATGGGTCGAAACATGTATTTTGAAAAGATATTTTCAAGTTGTATTTATAGGAAAATTAACTTGCAAATCAAGTTAGGTTTAGGTTTTTTCTTACAAAACGAGTTTTGTTTCTTGTAAAACAATTAAACACAAAAAAGGAATTTTTTCTTAAATAAAACTCTTAAATAAATTATTTATCAATTTAAAAACTTGCAAAAAATAATTTCAAGTAGACACGGACTTGGTGCTTGGTACACGCGCATGGGCATGGGTCGAAACATGTATTTTGAAAAGAGATTTTCGAGTTGTATTTATAGGAAAATTAACTTGAAATCAAGTTAGGTTTAGGTTTTTTCTTACAAAACGAGTTTTGTTTCTTGTAAAACAATTAAACACAAAAAAGGAATTTTTCCATAAATAAAACTCTTAAATAAATTATTTATCAAGTTAAAAACTTGCAAAAAATAATTTCAAGTAGACACGGACTTGGTGTTTGGTACACGCGCATGGGCATGGGTCGAAACATGTATTTTTCGCCCCACCCGCTCCGCCCACATTGTTTTACAACATATCCATGAGAACATGGTAATATAGTGGAGGACCTCTTTAGTTTTCCACAGTGTGGGACTAAAGGTTCCATTTCATTCACTCAAAAATGAGTGAGTATCCTTAGACCCTTAGGTCATGAGATCAAACCACACCAAGACCAAAAAATCATTTATTAAATAACTCATTTTCTCCAACACCACGATCCCAAGTTGTCCACCTCCATTGTAGTGGGGACGTTTGCTCAATACAAGTTACCCACTCTTAAACTCAGCAACGGGGATGGAAGTAAAACGCTGCACGAAAATAAAAGCAAGAAGATGAAGAAAAGTAGACCTAGAGATGGTCGCTGCTTGTGTGTTTTGAAAATAGATTTTCGAGTTGTATTTATATGAAAATTAACTTGCAAATCAAGTTAGGTTTAGGTTTTTTCTTATAAAACGAGTTTTGTTTCTTGTAGAACAATTAAGCACAAAAAAAAGGAATTTTTCCATAAATAAAACTCTTAAATAAATTATTTATCAAGTTAAAAACTTGCAAAAAATAATTTCAAGTAGACACGGACTTGGTGCTTGGTACACGCGCATGGGCATGGGTCGAAACATGTATTTTTCGCCCCACCCGCTCCACCCACATTGTTTTACAACATATCCTTGAGAACATGGTAATATAGTGGAGCACCTCTTTAGTTTTCCACAGTGTGGGACTAAAGGTTCCATTTCATTCGCTCAAAAATGAGTGAGTATCCTTAGACCCTTAGGTTATGAGATCAAACCACACCAAGACCAAAAAATCATTTATTAAATAAGTCATTTTCTCCAACACCACGATCCCAAGTTGTCCACCTCCATTGTAGTGGGGCCGTTTGCTCAATACAAGTTACCCACTCTTAAACTCAGCAACGGGGATGGAAGTAAAACGCCGCACGAAAATAAAAGCAAGAAGATGAAGAAAAGTAGACCTAGAGATGGTCGCTGCTTGTGTGTTTTGAAAAGAGATTTTCGAGTTGTATTTATACGAAAATTAACTTGCAAATCAAGTTAGGTTTAGGTTTTTTTCTTATAAAACGAGTTTTGTTTCTTGTAAAACAATTAACCACAAAAAAAGGAATTTTTCCATAAATAAAACTCTTAAATAAATTATTTATCAAGTTAAAAACTTGCAAAAAATAATTTCAAGTAGACACGGACTTGGTGCTTGGTACACGCGCATGGGCATGGGTCGAAACATGTATTTTTCTCCCCACTCGCTCCACCCACATTGTTTTACAACATATCCATGAGAACATGGTAATATAGTGGAGCACCTCTTTAGTTTTCCACAGTGTGGGACTAAATGTTCCATTTCATTCGCTCAAAAATGAGTGAGTATCCTTAGACCCTTAGGTTATGAGATCAAACCACACCAAGACCAAAAAATCATTTATTAAATAAGTCATTTTCTCCAACACCACGATCCCAAGTTGTCCACCTCCATTGTAGTGGGGCCGTTTGCTCAATACAAGTTACCCACTCTTAAACTCAGCAACGGGGATGGAAGTAAAACGCCGCACGAAAATAAAAGCAAGAAGATGAAGAAAAGTAGACCTAGAGATGGTCGCTGCTTGTGTGTTTTGAAAAGAGATTTTCGAGTTGTATTTATACGAAAATTAACTTGCAAATCAAGTTAGGTTTAGGTTTTTTTCTTATAAAACGAGTTTTGTTTCTTGTAAAACAATTAACCACAAAAAAAGGAATTTTTCCATAAATAAAACTCTTAAATAAATTATTTATCAAGTTAAAAACTTGCAAAAAATAATTTCAAGTAGACACGGACTTGGTGCTTGGTACACGCGCATGGGCATGGGTCGAAACATGTATTTTTCGATAGGAAAATTAACTTGCAAAATCAAGTTAGGTTTAGGTTTTTTCTTATAAAACGAGTTTTGTTTCTTGTAAAACAATTAAACACAAAAAAGGAATTTTTCCATAAATAAAACTCTTAAATAAATTATTTATCAAGTTAAAAACTTGCAAAAAATAATTTCAAGTAGACACGGACTTGGTGCTTGGTACACGCGCATGGGCATGGGTCGAAACATGTATTTTTAAAAAGAGATTTTCGAGTTGTATTTATAGGAAAATTAACTTGCAAATCAAGTTAGATTTAGGTTTTTTCTTATAAAACGAGTTTTGTTTCTTGTAAAACAATTAAACACAAAAAAAGAATTTTTGCATAAATAAATTATTTATCAAGTTAGAAACTTGCAAAAAATAATTTCAAGTAGACACGGACTTGGTGCTTGGTACACGCGCATGTGCATGTGTCGAAACATGTATTTTTGAAAAGAGATTTTCGAGTTGTATTTATAAGAAAATTAACTTGCAAATTAAGTTAGGTTTAGGTTTTTTCTTATAAAACGAGTTTTGTTTCTTGTAAAACAATTAAACACAAAAAAGGAATTTTTCCATAAATAAAACTCTTAAATAAATTATTTATCAAGTTAAAAACTTGCAAAAAATAATTTCAAGTAGACACGGACTTGGTGCTTGGTACACGCGCATGGGCATGGGTCGAAACATATATTTTGAAAAGAGATTTTCGAGTTTTATTTATAGGAAAATTAACTTGCAAATCAAGTTAGGTTTAGGTTTTTTCTTATAAAACGATTATTGTTTCTTGTAAAACAATTAAACACAAAAAAGGAATTTTTCCATTCATAAAACTCATAAATAAATTATTTATCAAGTTAAAAACTTGTAAACAATAATTTCAAGTAGACACGGACTTGGTGCTTGGTACACGCGCATGGGCATGGGTCGAAACATGTATTTTGAAAAGAGATTTTCGAGTTTTATTTATAGGAAAATTAACTTGAAAATCAAGTTAGGTTTAGGTTTTTTCTTATAAAACGATTTTTGTTTCTTGTAAAACAATTAAACACAAAAAAGGAATTTTTCCATTCATAAAACTCTTAAATAAATTAATTATCAAGTTAAAAACTTGCAAAAAATAATTTCAAGTAGACACGGACTTGGTGCTTGGTACACGCGCATGGGCATGGGTCGAAACATGTATTTTGAAAAGAGATTTTAGAGTTGTATTTATAGGAAAATTAACTAGCAAATCAAGTTAGGTTTAGGTTTTTTCTTATAAAACGAGTTTTGTTTCTTGTAAAACAATTAAACACAAAAAAGGAATTTTTGCATAAATAAAACTCTTAAATAAATTATTTATCAAGTTAAAAACTTGCAAAAAAATAATTTCAAGTAGACACGGACCTGGTGCTTGCTACACGCGCATGGGCATGGGTCGAAACATGTATTTTGAAAAGAGAATTTCGAGTTGTATTTATAGGAAAATTAACTTGCAAATCAAGTTAGGTTTAGGTTTTTTCTTATAAAACGAGTTTTGTTTCTTGTAAAAGAATTAAACACAAAAAAGGAATTTTTCCATAAATAAAACTCTTAAATAAATTATTTATCAAGTTAAAAACTTGCAAAAAATAATTTCAAGTAGACACGGACTTGGTGCTTGGTACACGCGCATGGGCATGGGTCGAAACATATATTTTGAAAAGAGATTTTCGAGTTTTATTTATAGGAAAATTAACTTGCAAATCAAGTTAGGTTTAGGTTTTTTCTTATAAAACGAGTTTTGTTTCTTGTAAAACAATTAAACACAAAAAAGGAATTTTTCCATAAATAAAACTCTTAAATAAATTATTTATCAAGTTAAAAACTTGCAAAAAATAATTTCAAGTAGACACGGACTTGGTGCTTGGTACACGTGCATGGGCATGGGTCGAAACATGTATTTTGAAAAGAGATTTTCGAGTTGTATTTATAGGAAAATTAACTTGCAAATCTATTTAGGTTTAGGTTTTTTCTTGTAAAACAATTAAACACAAAAAAGAATTTTTCCATAAATAAAACTCTTAAATAAACTATTTATCAAGTTAAAAACTTGCAAAAAATAATTTCAAGTAGACACGGACTTGGTGCTTGGTACACGCGCATGGGCATGGGTCGAAACATGTATTTTGAAAAGAGATTTTAGAGTTGTATTTATAGGAAAATTAACTAGCAAATCAAGTTAGGTTTAGGTTTTTTCTTATAAAACGAGTTTTGTTTCTTGTAAAACAATTAAACACAAAAAAGGAATTTTTCCATAAATAAAACTCTTAAATAAATTATTTATCAAGTTAAAAACTTGTAAACAATAATTTCAAGTAGACACGGACTTGGTGTACATGCGCATGGGCATGGGTCGAAACATGTATTTTGAAAAGAGATTTTCGAGTTTTATTTATAGGAAAATTAACTTGCAAATCAAGTTAGGTTTAGGTTTTTTCTTATAAAACGATTTTTGTTTCTTGTAAAACAATTAAACACAAAAAAGGAATTTTTCCATTCATAAAACTCTTAAATAAATTAATTATCAAGTTAAAAACTTGCAAAAAATAATTTCAAGTAGACACGGACTTGGTGCTTGGTACACGCGCATGGGCATGGGTCGAAACATGTATTTTGAAAAGAGATTTTAGAGTTGTATTTATAGGAAAATTAACTAGCAAATCAAGTTAGGTTTAGGTTTTTTCTTATAAAACGAGTTTTGTTTCTTGTAAAACAATTAAACACAAAAAAGGAATTTTTCCATAAATAAAACTCTTAAATAAATTATTTACCAAGTTAAAAACTTGCAAAAAAATAATTTCAAGTAGACACGGACTTGGTGCTTGGTACACGCGCATGGGCATGGGTCGAAACATGTATTTTGAAAAGAGAATTTCGAGTTGTATTTATAGGAAATTAACTTGCAAATCAAGTTAGGTTTAGATTTTTTCTTATAAGACGAGTTTTGTTTCTTGTAAAACAATTAAACACAAAAAAAGAATTTTTCCATAAATAAAACTCTTAAATAAATTATTTATCAAGTTAAAAACTTTCAAAAAATAATTTCAAGTAGACACGGACTTGGTGCTTGGTACACGCGCATGGGCATGGGTCGAAACATGTATGTTGAAAAGAGATTTTCGAGTTGTATTTATAGGAAAATTAACTTGCAAATTAAGTTAGGTTTAGGTTTTTTCTTATAAAACGAGTTTTGTTTCTTGTAAAACAATTAAACACAAAAAAGGAATTTTTCCATAAATAAAACTCTTAAATAAATTATTTATCAAGTTAAAAACTTGCAAAAAATAATTTCAAGTAGACACGGACTTGGTGCTTGGTACACGCACATGGGCATGGGTCGAAACATGTATTTTGAAAAGAGATTTTCGAGTTGTATTTATAGGAAAATTAACTTGCAAATCAAGTTAGGTTTAGGTTTTTTCTTATAAAACGAGTTTTGTTTCTTGTAAAACAATTAAACACAAAAAAGGAATTTTTCCACAAATAAAACTCTTAAATAAATTATTTATCAAGTTAAAAACATGCAAAAAATAATTTCAAGTAGACACGGACTTGGTGCTTGGTACACGCGCATGGGCATGGGTCGAAACATGTATTTTGAAAAGAGATTTTCGAGTTGTATTTATAGGAAAATTAACTTGCAAATCAAGTTAGGTTTAGGTTTTTTCTTGTAAAACAATTAAACAAAAAAAAAGAATTTTTCCATAAATAAAACTCTTAAATAAATTATTTATCAAGTTAAAAACTTGCAAAAAATAATTTCAAGTAGACACGGACTTGGTGCTTGGTACACGCGCATGGGCATGGGTCGAAACATGTATTTTGAAAAGAGATTTTAGAGTTGTATTTATAGGAAAATTAACTAGCAAATCAAGTTAGGTTTAGGTTTTTTCTTATAAAACGAGTTTTGTTTCTTGTAAAACAATTAAACACAAAAAAGGAATTTTTCCATAAATAAAACTCTTAAATAAATTATTTATCAAGTTAAAAACTTGCAAAAAAATAATTTCAAGTAGACACGGACTTGGTGCTTGGTACACGCGCATGGGCATGGGTCGAAACATGTATTTTGAAAAGCGATTTTCGAGTTGTTTTTATAGGAAAATTAACTTGCAAATTAAGTTAGGTATAGGTTTTTTCTTATAAAACGAGTTTTGTTTCTTGTAAAACAATTAAACACAAAAAAGGAATTTTTCCATAAATAAAACTCTTAAATAAATTAATTATCAAGTTAAAAACTTGCAAAAAATAATTTCAAGTAGACACGGACTTGGTGCTTGGTACACGCGCATGGGCATGGGTCGAAACATGTATTTTGAAAAGAGATTTTCGAGTTGTATTTATAGGAAAATTAACTTGCAAATCAAGTTAGGTTTAGGTTTTTTCTTGTAAAACAATTAAACACAAAAAAGGAATTTTTCCATAAATAAAACTCTTAAATAAATTATTTATCAAGTTAAAAACTTGCAAAAAATAATTTCAAGTAGACACGGACTTGGTGCTTGGTACACGCGGATGGGCATGGGTCGAAACATGTATTTTGAAAAGAGATTTTCGAGTTGTATTTATAGGAAAGTTAACTTGCAAATCAAGTTAGGTTTAGGTTTTTTCTTATAAAACGAGTTTTGTTTCTTGTAAAACAATTAAACACAAAAAAGGAATTTTTCCATAAATAAAACTCTTAAATAAATTATTTATCAAGTTAAAAACTTGCAAAAAATAATTTCAAGTAGACACGGACTTGGTGCTTGGTACACGCGCATGGGCATGGGTCGAAACATGTATTTTGAAAAGAGATTTTCGAGTTGTATTTATATGAAAATTAACTTGCAAATCAAGTTAGGTTTAGGTTTTTTTCTTATAAAACGAGTTTTGTTTCTTGTAAAATAATTAAAAACAAAAAAGGAATTTTTCCATAAATAAAACTCTTAAATAAATTATTTATCAAGTTAAAAACTTGCAAAAAATAATTTCAAGTAGACACGGACTTGGTGCTTGGTACACGCGTATGGGCATGAGTCGAAACATGTATTTTGAAAAGAGATTTTCGAGTTGTATTTATAGGAAAATTAACTTGCAAATCAAGTTAGGTTTAGGTTTTTTCTTATAAAACGAGTTTTGTTTCTTGTAAAACAATTAAACACAAAAAAGGAATTTTTCCATAAATAAAACTCTTAAATAAATTATTTATCAAGTTAAAAACTTGCAAAAAATAATTTCAAGTAGACACGGACTTGGTGCTTGGTACACGCGCATGGGCATGGGTCGAAACATGTATTTTGAAAAGAGATTTTCGAGTTTTATTTATAGGAAAATTAACTTGCAAATCAAGTTAGGTTTAGGTTTTTTCTTATAAAACGATTTTTGTTTCTTGTAAAACAATAAAACACAAAAAAGGAATTTTTCCATTCATAAAACTCTTAAATAAATTAATTATCAAGTTAAAAACTTGCAAAAAATAATTTCAAGTAGACACGGACTTGGTGCTTGGTACACGCGCATGGGCATGGGTCGAAACATGTATTTTGAAAAGAGATTTTAGAGTTGTATTTATAGGAAAATTAACTAGCAAATCAAGTTAGGTTTAGGTTTTTTCTTATAAAACGAGTTTTGTTTCTTGTAAAACAATTAAACACAAAAAAGGAATTTTTGCATAAATAAAACTCTTAAATAAATTATTTATCAAGTTAAAAACTTGCAAAAAAATAATTTCAAGTAGACACAGACCTGGCGCATGGGCATGGGTCGAAACATGTATTTGGAAAAGAAATTTCAGAGTTGTATTTATAGGAAAATTAACTAGCAAATCAAGTTAGGTTTAGGTTTTTTCTTATAAACGAGTTTTGTTTCTTGTAAAACAATTAAACACAAAAAAGGAATTTTTGCATAAATAAAACTCTTAAATAAATTATTTATCAAGTTAAAAACTTGCAAAAAAATAATTTCAAGTAGACACGGACCTGGTGCTTGCTACACGCGCATGGGCATGGGTCGAAACATGTATTTTGAAAAGAGATTTTCGAGTTGTATTTATAGGAAAATTAACTTGAAATCAAGTTAGGTTTAGGTTTTTTCTTACAAAACGAGTTTTGTTTCTTGTAAAACAATTAAACACAAAAAAGGAATTTTTCCATAAATAAAACTCTTAAATAAATTATTTATAAAGTTAAAAACTTGCAAACAATAATTTCAAGTATACACGGACTTGGTGCTTGCTACACGCGCATGGGCATGGGTCGAAACATGTATTTTGAAAAGAGATTTTCGAGTTGTATTTATAGGAAAATTAACTTGCAAATCAAGTTAGGTTTAGGTTTTTTCTTATAAAACGAGTTTTGTTTCTTGTAAAAAAAAGAATTTTTCCATAAATAAAACTCTTAAATAAATTATTTATCAAGTTAAAAACTTGCAAAAAAATAATTTCAAGTAGACACGGACCTGGTGCTTGCTACACGCGCATGGGCATGGGTCGAAACATGTATTTTGAAAAGAGAATTTCGAGTTGTATTTATAGGAAAATTAACTTGCAAATCAAGTTAGGTTTAGGTTTTTTCTTATAAAACGAGTTTTGTTTCTTGTAAAACAATTAAACACAAAAAAGGAATTTTTCCATAAATAAAACTCTTAAATAAACTATTTATCAAGTTAAAAACTTGCAAAAAATAATTTCAAGTAGACACGGACTTGGTGCTTGGTACAAGCGCATGGGCATGGGTCGAAACATGTATTTTGAAAAGAGATTTTCGAGTTGTATTTATAGGAAAATTAACTTGCAAATCAAGTTAGGTTTAGGTTTTTTCTTATAAAACGAGTTTTGTTTCTTGTAAAACAATTAAACACAAAAAAGAAATTTTTCCATAAATAAAACTCTTAAATAAATTATTTATCAAGTTAAAAACTTGCAAAAAATAATTTCAAGTAGACACGGACTTGGTGCTTGGTACAGGCGCATGGGCATGGGTCGAAACATGTATTTTTGAAAAGATATTTTCGAGTTGTATTTATAGGAAAATTAACTTGCAAATAGAGTTAGGTTTAGGTTTTTTCTTATAAAACGAGTTTTGTTTCTTGTAAAACAATTAAACACAAAAAAGGAATTTTTCCATAAATAAAACTCTTAAATAAATTATTTATCAAGTTAAAAACTTGCAAAAAATAATTTCAAGTAGACACGGACTTGGTGCTTGGTACACGCGGATGGGCATGGGTCGAAACATGTATTTTGAAAAGAGATTTTCGAGTTGTATTTATAGGAAAGTTAACTTGCAAATCAAGTTAGGTTTAGGTTTTTTCTTATAAAACGAGTTTTGTTTCTTGTAAAACAATTAAACACAAAAAAGGAATTTTTCCATAAATAAAACTCTTAAATAAATTATTTATCAAGTTAAAAACTTGCAAAAAATAATTTCAAGTAGACACGGACTTGGTGCTTGGTACACGCGCATGGGCATGGGTCGAAACATGTATTTTGAAAAGAGATTTTCGAGTTGTATTTATATGAAAATTAACTTGCAAATCAAGTTAGGTTTAGGTTTTTTTCTTATAAAACGAGTTTTGTTTCTTGTAAAATAATTAAAAACAAAAAAGGAATTTTTCCATAAATAAAACTCTTAAATAAATTATTTATCAAGTTAAAAACTTGCAAAAAATAATTTCAAGTAGACACGGACTTGGTGCTTGGTACACGCGTATGGGCATGAGTCGAAACATGTATTTTGAAAAGAGATTTTCGAGTTGTATTTATAGGAAAATTAACTTGCAAATCAAGTTAGGTTTAGGTTTTTTCTTATAAAACGAGTTTTGTTTCTTGTAAAACAATTAAACACAAAAAAGGAATTTTTCCATAAATAAAACTCTTAAATAAATTATTTATCAAGTTAAAAACTTGCAAAAAATAATTTCAAGTAGACACGGACTTGGTGCTTGGTACACGCGCATGGGCATGGGTCGAAACATATATTTTGAAAAGAGATTTTCGAGTTTTATTTATAGGAAAATTAACTTGCAAATCAAGTTAGGTTTAGGTTTTTTCTTATAAAACGATTTTTGTTTCTTGTAAAACAATTAAACACAAAAAAGGAATTTTTCCATTCATAAAACTCTTAAATAAATTAATTATCAAGTTAAAAACTTGCAAAAAATAATTTCAAGTAGACACGGACTTGGTGCTTGGTACACGCGCATGGGCATGGGTCGAAACATGTATTTTGAAAAGAGATTTTAGAGTTGTATTTATAGGAAAATTAACTAGCAAATCAAGTTAGGTTTAGGTTTTTTCTTATAAAACGAGTTTTGTTTCTTGTAAAACAATTAAACACAAAAAAGGAATTTTTGCATAAATAAAACTCTTAAATAAATTATTTATCAAGTTAAAAACTTGCAAAAAAATAATTTCAAGTAGACACGGACCTGGCGCATGGGCATGGGTCGAAACATGTATTTTGAAAAGAGAATTTCGAGTTATATTTATAGGAAAATTAACTTGCAAATCAAGTTAGGTTTAGGTTTTTTCTTATAAAACGAGTTTTGTTTCTTGTAAAACAATTAAACACAAAAAAGGAATTTTTCCATAAATAAAACTCTTAAATAAATTAATTATCAAGTTAAAAAACTTGCAAAAAATAATTTCAAGTAGACACGGACTTGGTGCTTGGTACACGCGCATGGGCATGGGTCGAAACATGTATTTTGAAAAGAGATTTTAGAGTTGTATTTATAGGAAAATTAACTAGCAAATCAAGTTAGGTTTAGGTTTTTTCTTATAAAACGAGTTTTGTTTCTTGTAAAACAATTAAACACAAAAAAGGAATTTTTGCATAAATAAAACTCTTAAATAAATTATTTATCAAGTTAAAAACTTGGAAAATAATAATTTCAAGTAGACACGGACCTGGTGCTTGCTACACGCGCATGGGCATGGGTCGAAACATGTATTTTGAAAAGAGATTTTCGAGTTGTATTTATAGGAAAATTAACTTGCAAATCAAGTTAGGTTTAGGTTTTTTCTTATAAAACGAGTTTTGTTTCTTGTAAAACAATTAAACACAAAAAAGGAATTTTTCCATAAATAAAACTCTTAAATAAATTATTTATCAAGTTAAAAACTTGCTCAAAATAATTTCAGGTAGACACGGACTTGGTACTTGGTACAGGCGCATGGGCATGGGTCGAAACATGTATTTTTCGAGTTGTATTTATAGGAAAATTAACTTGCAAATCAAGTTAGGTTTAGGTTTTTTCTTATAAAACGAGTTTTGTTTCTTGTAAAACAATTAAACACAAAAAAGGAATTTTTCCATAAATAAAACTTCTAAATAAATTATTTATCAAGTTAAAAACTTGCAAAAAATAATTTCAGGTAGACACGGACTTGGTGCTTGGTATACGCGCATGGGCATGGGTCGAAACATGTATTTTTCGAGTTGTATTTATAGGAAAATTAACTTGCAAATCAAGTTAGGTTAAGCTTTTTTTTCTTCTTATAAAACGAGTTTTGTTTCTCGTAAAACAATTAAACACAAAAAAGGAATTTTTCCATAAATAAAACTCTTAAATATATTATTTATCAAGTTAAAAACTTGCAAGAAATAATTTCCGGTAGACACGGACTTGGTGCTTGGTACACGCGCATGGGCATGGGTCGAAACATGTATTTTTCGAGTTATATTTATAGGAAAATCAACTTGCAAATCAAGTTAGGTTTATGTTTTTTCTTATAAAACGAGTTTTGTCTCTTGTAAAACAATTAAACACAAAAAAGGAATTTTTCCATAAATAAAACTCTTAAATAAATTATTTATCAAGTTAAAAACTTGCAAAAAATAATTTCAGGTAGACACGGACTTGGTGCTTGGTACACGCGCATGGGCATGGGTCGAAACATGTATTTTTCGAGTTATATTTATAGGAAAATCAACTTGCAAATCAAGTTAGGTTTAGGTTTTTTCTTATAAAACAAGTTTTGTTTCTTGTAATACAATTAAACACAAAAAAAGTATTTTTCCATAAATAAAACTCTTTAATATATTAGTTATCAAGTTAAAAACTTGCAAAAAATAATTTCAGGTAGACACGGACTTGGTGCTTGGTACACGCGCATGGGCATGGGTCGAAACATGTATTTTTCGAGTTGTATTTATAGGAAAATTAACTTGCAAATCAAGTTAGGTTTAGGTTTTTTCTTATAAAACGAGTTTTGTTTCTTGTAAAACAATTAAACACAAAAAAGGAATTTTTCCATAAATAAAACTCTTAAATAAATTATTTATCAAGTTAAAAACTTGCAAAAAATAATTTCAAGTAGACACGGACTTGGTGCTTGGTACACGTGCATGGGCATGAGTCGAAACATGTATTTTGAAAAGAGATTTTCGAGTTGTATTTATAGGAAAATTAACTTGCAAATCAAGTTAGGTTTAGGTTTTTTCTTATAAAACGAGTTTTGTTTCTTGTAAACTAATTAAACACAAAAAAGGAATTTTTCCATAAATAAAACTCTTAAATAAATTATTTATCAAGTTAAAAACTTGCAAAAAATAATTTCAAGTAGACACGGACTTGGTGCTTGGTACACGCGGATGGGCATGGGTCGAAACATGTATTTTGAAAAGAGATTTTCGAGTTGTATTTATAGGAAAGTTAACTTGCAAATCAAGTTAGGTTTAGGTTTTTTCTTATAAAACGAGTTTTGTTTCTTGTAAAACAATTAAACACAAAAAAGGAATTTTTCCATAAATAAAACTCTTAAATAAATTATTTATCAAGTTAAAAACTTGCAAAAAATAATTTCAAGTAGACACGGACTTGGTGCTTGGTACACGCGCATGGGCATGGGTCGAAACATGTATTTTGAAAAGAGATTTTCGAGTTGTATTTATATGAAAATTAACTTGCAAATCAAGTTAGGTTTAGGTTTTTTTCTTATAAAACGAGTTTTGTTTCTTGTAAAATAATTAAAAACAAAAAAGGAATTTTTCCATAAATAAAACTCTTAAATAAATTATTTATCAAGTTAAAAACTTGCAAAAAATAATTTCAAGTAGACACGGACTTGGTGCTTGGTACACGCGTATGGGCATGAGTCGAAACATGTATTTTGAAAAGAGATTTTCGAGTTGTATTTATAGGAAAATTAACTTGCAAATCAAGTTAGGTTTAGGTTTTTTCTTATAAAACGAGTTTTGTTTCTTGTAAAACAATTAAACACAAAAAAGGAATTTTTCCATAAATAAAACTCTTAAATAAATTATTTATCAAGTTAAAAACTTGCAAAAAATAATTTCAAGTAGACACGGACTTGGTGCTTGGTACACGCGCATGGGCATGGGTCGTAACATATATTTTGAAAAGAGATTTTCGAGTTGTATTTATAGGAAAATTAACTTGCAAATCAAGTTAGGTTTAGGTTTTTTCTTATAAAACGAGTTTTGTTTCTTGTAAAACAATGAAACACAAAAAAGGAATTTTTCCATAAATAAAACTCTTAAATAAATTATGTATCAAGTTAAAAACTTGCAAAAAAAAATTTCAATTGAGTGCGAATCAAATTTCCCAGAACATCATGGGTATCGAATTATCTTGTAGGGCAAAAAGGGGTGCTCTTTCTTAGGTTGAATGATAGCTGGTTGACTTAGATTATTATTACTATTATTATTATTTTTAGATTGCAAATGCCAGGTTGGGTAGATCTTCTTTTAAAATATTGAAAAATTAATCAACGCATTTTGGACAGTTTATTTTCTCAGCAATTCGGTATATTTTCATTTCTCTGTTCAAAGGTGAAAAATGT
This sequence comes from Papaver somniferum, assembly GCF_003573695.1. Taxonomy (NCBI): domain Eukaryota; kingdom Viridiplantae; phylum Streptophyta; class Magnoliopsida; order Ranunculales; family Papaveraceae; genus Papaver; species Papaver somniferum. The sequence goes on along the minus strand of NW_020619159.1, from coordinate 32,715 downwards.
GTGCCGGTGGCTGCACCACTCCAAAGTAAAAAAAAATGATCAGAGCTCGGGCTGCTGGACTCCAAACTAAAAAAAAGAATGATGATAGCATGGGCTGCTGCTCTCCAAAAATAAAACAATAAAAAAGAAATGATGAAACAAACTCTGGTTTGGACTGCTGGAAATCCAAAGTAAAAAAGAAGATGATGTGAACTTAGCCAGCAATCTAGTGGTTGCTAGACAGCAGAAATGACTGACCACCGAAATAATGTCAATGTTGACTTGATATCCAAATCTTTTGCTTGTAAACTACTCCTCCGTGTGATAGATTTGCCGAGTCAGAGATTTGGACCTCCTAGTCCTAGTCCTGGAAATGTTTAGGTTTTTTCTTGTAAAACAATTAAACACAAAAAAGGAATTTTTCCATAAATAAAACTCTTAAATAAACTATTTATCAAGTTAAAAACTTGCAAAAAATAATTTCAAGTAGACACGGACTTGGTGCTTGGTACACGCGCATGGGCATGGGTCGAAACATGTGTTTTGAAAAGAGATTTTAGAGTTGTATTTATAGGAAAATTAACTAGCAAATCAAGTTAGGTTTATGTTTTTTCTTATAAAACGAGTTTTGTTTCTTGTAAAACAATTAAACACAAAAAAGGAATTTTTCCATAAATAAAACTCTTAAATAAATTATTTATCAAGTTAAAAACTTGCAAAAAAATAATTTCAAGTAGACACGGACTTGGTGCTTGGTACACGCGCATGGGCATGGGTCGAAACATGTATTTTGAAAAGAAAATTTCGAGTTGTATTTATAGGAAAATTAACTTGCAAATCAAGTTAGGTTTAGGTTTTTTCTTATAAAACGAGTTTTGTTTCTTGTAAAACAATTAAACACAAAAAAGGAATTTTTCCATAAATAAAACTATTAAATAAATTATTTATCAAGTTAAAAACTTGCAAAAAATAATTTCAAGTAGACACGGACTTGGTGCTTGGTACACGCGCATGGGTCGAAACATGTATTTTTCGAGTTGTATTTATAGGAAAATTAACTTGCAAATCAAGTTAGGTTTAGGTTTTTTCTTATAAAACGAGTTTTGTTTCTTGTAAAACAATTAAACACAAAAAAGGAATTTTTCCATAAATAAAACTCTTAAATAAATTATTTATCAAGTTAAAAACTTGCAAAAAATAATTTCAAGTAGACACGGATTTGGTGCTTGGTACACGCGCATGGGCATGGGTCGAAACATGTATTTTGAAAAGAGATTTTCGAGTTGTATTTATAGGAAAATTAACTTGCAAATCAAGTTAGGTTTAGGTTTTTTCTTATAAAACGAGTTTTGTTTCTTGTAAAACAATTAAACACAAAAAAGGAATTTTTTCATAAATAAAACTCTTAAATAAATTATTTATCAAGTTAAAAACTTGCAAAAAATAATTTCAAATACACATGGACTTGGTGCTTGGTACACGCGCATGGGCATGGGTCAAAACATGTATTTTGAAAAGAGATTTTCGAGTTGTATTTATAGGAAAATTATCTTGCAAATCAAGTTAGGTTTAGGTTTTTTCTTATAAAACGAGTTTTGTTTCTTGTAAAACAATTAAACACAAAAAAGGAATTTTTCCATAAATAAAACTCTTAAATAAATTATTTATCAAGTTAAAAACTTGCAAAAAATAATTTCAAGTAGACACGGACTTGGTGCTTGGTACACGCGCATGGGCATGGGTCGAAACATGTATTTTGAAAATAGATTTTCGAGTTGTATTTATAGGAAAATTAACTTGCAAATCAAGTTAGGTTTAGGTTTTTTCTTATAAAACGAGTTTTGTTTCTTGTAAAATAATTAAACACAAAAAAGGAATTTTCCATAAATAAAACTCTTAAATAAATTATTATCAAGTTAAAAACTTGCAAAAAATAATTTCAAATACACATGGACTTTGTGCTTGGTACACGCGCATGGGCATGGGTCAAAACATGTATTTTGAAAAGAGATTTTCGAGTTGTATTTATAGGAAAATTATCTTGCAAATCAAGTTAGGTTTAGGTTTTTTCTTATAAAACGAGTTTTGTTTCTTGTAAAACAATTAAACACAAAAAAGGAATTTTTCCATAAATAAAACTCTTAAATAAACTATTTATCAAGTTAAAAACTTGCAAAAAATAATTTCAAGTAGACACGGACTTGGTGCTTGGTACACGCGCATGGGCATGGGTCGAAACATGTATTTTGAAAAGAGATTTTCGAGTTGTATTTATAGGAAAATTAACTTGCAAATCAAGTTAGGTTTAGGTTTTTTCTTATAAAACAAGTTTTGTTTCTTGTAAAATAATTAAACACAAAAAAGGAATTTTTCCATAAATAAAACTCTTAAATAAATTATTATCAAGTTAAAAACTTGCAAAAAATAATTTCAAATACACATGGACTTGGTGCTTGGTACACGCGCATGGGCATGGGTCAAAACATGTATTTTGAAAAGAGATTTTCGAGTTGTATTTATAGGAAAATTATCTTGCAAATCAAGTTAGGTTTAGGTTTTTTCTTATAAAACGAGTTTTGTTTCTTGTAAAACAATTAAACACAAAAAAGGAATTTTTCCATAAATAAAACTCTAAAATAAATTAATTATCAAGTTAAAAACTTGCGAAAAATAATTTCAAGTAGACACGGACTTGGTGCTTGGTACACGCGCATGGGCAGGGTCGAAACATGTATTTTGAAAAGAGATTTTTGAGTTGTATTTATAGGAAAATTAACTTGCAAATCCAGTTAGGTTTAGGTTTTTTCTTGTAAAACAATTAAACACAAAAAAGGAATTTTTCCATAAATAAAACTCTTAAATAAACTATTTATCAAGTTAAAAACTTGCAAAAAATAATTTCAAGTAGACACGGACTTGGTGCTTGGTACACGCGCATGGGCATGGGTCGAAACATGTGTTTTGAAAAGAGATTTTAGAGTTGTATTTATAGGAAAATTAACTAGCAAATCAAGTTAGGTTTAGGTTTTTTCTTATAAAACGAGTTTTGTTTCTTGTAAAACAATTAAACACAAAAAAGGAATTTTTCCATAAATAAAACTCTTAAATAAATTATTTATCAAGTTAAAAACTTGCAAAAAATAATTTCAAGTAGACACGGACTTGGTGCTTGGTACAAGCGCATGGGCATGGGTCCAAACATTTATTTTGAAAAGAGATTTTCGAGTTGTATTTATAGGAAAATTAACTTGCAAATCAAGTTAGGTTTAGGTTTTTTCTTATAAAACGAGTTTTGTTTCTTGTAAAACAATTAAACACAAAAAAGGAATTTTTCCATAAATAAAACTCTTAAATAAATTATTTATCAAGTTAAAAACTTGCAAAAAATAATTTCAAATACACATGGACTTGGTGCTTGGTACACGCGCATGGGCATGGGTCGAAACATTTATTTTGAAAAGAGATTTTCGAGTTGTATTTATAGGAAAATTAACTTGCAAATCAAGTTAGGTTTAGGTTTTTTCTTGTAAAACAATTAAACACAAAAAAGGAATTTTTCCATAAATAAAACTCTTAAATAAACTATTTATCAAGTTAAAAACTTGCAAAAAATAATTTCAAGTAGACACGGACTTGGTGCTTGGTACACGCGCATGGGCATGGGTCGAAACATGTATTTTGAAAAGAGATTTTCGAGTTGTATTTATAGGAAATTAACTTGCAAATCAAGTTAGGTTTATGTTTTTTCTTATAAAACGAGTTTTGTTTCTTGTAAAACAATTAAACACAAAAAAGGAATTTTTCCATAAATAAAACTCTTAAATAAATTATTTATCAAGTTAAAAACTTGCAAAAAAATAATTTCAAGTAGACACGGACTTGGTGCTTGATACACGCGCATGGGCATGGGTCGAAACATGTATTTTGAAAAGAAAATTTCGAGTTGTATTTATAGGAAAATTAACTTGCAAATCAAGTTAGGTTTAGGTTTTTTCTTATAAAACGAGTTTCGTTTCTTGTAAAACAATTAAACACAAAAAAGGAATTTTTCCATAAATAAAACTCTTAAATAAATTAATTATCATGTTAAAAACTTGTAAAAAATAATTTCAAGTAGACACGGACTTGGTGCTTGGTACACGCGCATGGGCATGGGTCGAAACATGTATTTTGAAAAGAGATTTTAGAATTGTATTTATAGGAAAATTAACTAGCAAATCAAGTTAGGTTTAGGTTTTTTCTTATAAAACGAGTTTTGTTTCTTGTAAAACAATTAAACACAAAAAAGGAATTTTTCCATAAATAAAACTCTTAAATAAATTATTTATAAAGTTAAAAACTTGCAAAAAAATAATTTCAAGTAGACACGGACTTGGTGCTTGGTACACGCGCATGGGCATGGGTCGAAACATGTATCTTGAAAAGAGATTTTCGAGTTGTATTTATAGGAAAATTAACTTGCAAATCAAGTTAAGTTTAGGTTTTTTCTTATAAAACGAGTTTTGTTTCTTGTAAAACAATAAACATAAAAAAGGAATTTTTCCATAAATAAAACTCTTAAATAAATTATTTATCAAGTTAAAAACTTGCAAAAAATAATTTCAAGTAGACACGGACTTGGTGCTTGGTATACGCGCATGGGCATGGGTCGAAACATGTATTTTGAAAAGAGATTTTCGAGTTGTATTTATAGGAAAATTAACTTGCAAATCAAGTTAGGTTTAGGTTTTTTCTTATAAAACGAGTTTTGTTTCTTGTAAAACAATTAAACAGAAAAAAGGAATGTTTCCATAAATAAAACTCTTAAATAAATTAATTATCATGTTAAAAACTTGCAAAAAATAATTTCAAGTAGAGACGGACTTGGTGCTTGGTACACGCGCATGGGCATGGGTCGAAAGATGTGTTTTGAAAAGAGATTTGAGAATTGTATTTATAGGAAAATTAACTAGCAAATCAAGTTAGGTTTAGGTTTTTTCTTATAAAACGAGTTTTGTTTCTTATAAAACAATTAAACACAAAAAAGGAATTTTTCCATAAATAAAACTCTTAAATAAATTATTTATAAAGTAAAAAACTTGCAAAAAAATAATTTCAAGTAGACACGGACTTGGTGCTTGGTACACGCGCATGGGCATGGGTCGAAACATGTATTTTGAAAAGAGATTTTCGAGTTGTATTTATAGGAAATTAACTTGCAAATCAAGTTAGGTTTAGATTTTTTCTTATAAAACGAGTTTTGTTTCTTGTAAAACAATTAAACACAAAAAAGGAATTTTTCATAAATAAAACTCTTAAATAAATTATTTATCAAGTTAAAAACTTGCAAAAAATAATTTCAAGTAGACACGGACTTGGTGCTTGGTACACGCGCATGGCATGGGTCGAAACATGTATTTTGAAAAGAGATTTTCGAGTTGTATTTATAGGAAAATTAACTTGCAAATTAAGTTAGGTTTAGGTTTATTCTTATAAAACGAGTTTTGTTTCTTGTAAAACAATTAAACACAAAAAAGGAATTTTTCCATAAATAAAACTCTTAAATAAACTATTTATCAAGTTAAAAACTTGCAAACAATAATTTCAAGTAGACACGGACTTGGTGCTTGGTACACGCGCATGGGCATGGGTCGAAACATGTGTTTTGAAAAGAGATTTTAGAGTTGTATTTATAGGAAAATTAACTAGCAAATCAAGTTAGGTTTAGGGTTTTTCTTATAAAACGAGTTTTGTTTCTTGTAAAACAATTAAACACAAAAAAAGAATTTTTCCATAAATAAAACTCTTAAATAAATTATTTATCAATTCAAAAACTTGCAAAAAAATAATTTCAAGTAGACACGGACTTGGTGCTTGGTACACGCGCATGGGCATGGGTCGAAACATGTATTTTGAAAAGAGAATTTCGAGTTGTATTTATAGGAAAATTAACTTGCAAATCAAGTTAGGTTTAGGTTTTTTCTTATAAAACGAGTTTTGTTTCTTGTAAAACAATTAAACACAAAAAAGGAATTTTTCCATAAATAAAACTCTTAAATAAATTATTTATCAAGTTAAAAACTTGCAAAAAATAATTTCAAGTAGACACGGACTTGGTGCTTGGTACACGCGCATGGGAATGGGTCGAAACATGTATTTTGAAAAGAGATTTTCGAGTTGTATTTATAGGAAAATTAACTTGCAAATCTAGTTAGGTTTAGGTTTTTTCTTATAAAACGAGTTTTTTTTCTTGTAAACCAATTAAACACAAAAAAGGAAGTTTTCCATAAATAAAAATCTTAAATAAATTTTTTATCAAGTTAAAAACTTGCAAAAAATAATTTCAAGTAGACACGGACTTGGTGCTTGGTACACGCGCATGGGCATGGGTCGAAACATGTATTTTGAAAAGAGATTTTCGAGTTGTATTTATAGGAAAATTAACTTGCAAATCAAGTTAGGTTTAGGTTTTTTCTTGTAAAACAATTAAACACAAAAAAAGAATTTTTCCATAAATAAAACTCTTAAATAAATTATTTATCAAGTTAAAAACTTGCAAAAAATAATTTCAAGTAGACACGGACTTGGTGCTTGGTACACGCGCATGGGAATGGGTCGAAACATGTATTTTGAAAAGAGATTTTCGAGTTGTATTTATAGGAAAATTAACTTGCAAATCTAGTTAGGTTTAGGTTTTTTCTTATAAAACGAGTTTTGTTTCTTGTAAAACAATTAAACACAAAAAAAGAAGTTTTCCATAAATAAAAATCTTAAATAAATTATTTATCAAGTTAAAAACTTGCAAAAAATAATTTCAAGTAGACACGGACTTGGTGCTTGGTACACGCGCATGGGCATGGGTCGAAACATGTATTTTGAAAAGAGATTTTCGAGTTGTATTTATAGGAAAATTAACTTGCAAATCAAGTTAGGTTTAGGTTTTTTCTTGTAAAACAATTAAACACAAAAAAGGAATTTTTCCATAAATAAAACTCTTAAATAAATTATTTATCAAGTTAAAAACTTGCAAAAAATAATTTCAAGTAGACACGGACTTGGTGCTTGGTACACGCGCATGGGCATGGGTCGAATACTGTATTTTGAAAAGAGATTTTAGAGTTGTATTTATAAGAAAATTAACTAGCAAATCAAGTTAGGTTTAGGTTTTTTCTTATAAAACGAGTTTTGTTTCTTGTAAAACAATTAAACACAAAAAAGGAATTTCTCCATAAATAAAACTCTTAAATAAATTATTTATCAAGTTAAAAACTTGCAAAAAAATAATTTCAAGTAGACACGGACTTGGTGCTTGGTACACGCGCATGGGCATGGGTCGAAACATGTATTTTGAAAAGCGATTTTCGAGTTGTTTTTATAGGAAAATTAACTTGCAAATTAAGTTAGGTATAGGTTTTTTCTTATAAAACGAGTTTTGTTTCTTGTAAAACAATTAAACACAAAAAAGGAATTTTTCCATAAATAAAACTCTTAAATAAATTATTTATCAAGTTAAAAACTTGCAAAAAATAATTTCAAGTAGACACGGACTTGGTGCTTGGTACACGTGCATGGGCATGAGTCGAAACATGTATTTTGAAAAGAGATTTTCGAGTTGTATTTATAGGAAAATTAACTTGCAAATCAAGTTAGGTTTAGGTTTTTTCTTATAAAACGAGTTTTGTTTCTTGTAAAACAATTAAACACAAAAAAGGAATTTTTCCATAAATAAAACTCTTAAATAAATTATTTATCAAGTTAAAAACTTGCAAAAAATAATTTCACATAGACACGGACTTGGTGCTTGGTACACGCGCATGGGCATGGGTCGAAACATGTATTTTTGAAAAGAGATTTTCGAGTTGTATTTATAGGAAAATTAACTTGCAAATCAAGTTAGGTTTAGGTTTTTTCTTATAAAACGAGTTTTGTTTCTTGTAAAACAATTAAACACAAAAAAGGAATTATTCCATAAATAACTCTTAAATAAATTATTTATCAAGTTAAAAACTTGCAAAAAATAATTTGACGTAGACACGGACTTGGTGCTTGGTACACACTCATGGGCATGGGTCGAAACATGTTTTTGAAAAAAGAGATTTTCGAGTTGTATTTATAGGAAAATTAACTTGCAAATCAAGTTAGGTTTAGGTTTTTTCTTGTAAAACGAGTTTTGTTTCTTGTAAAACAATTAAACACAAAAAAGGAATTTTCTCATAAATAAAACTCTTAAATACATTATTTATCAAGTTAAAAACTTGCAAAAAATATTTTCAAGTAGACACGGACTTGGTGCATGGTACACGCGCATGGGCATGAGTCGAAACATGTATTTTTGAAAAGAGATTTTCGAGTTGTATTTATAGGAAAATTAACTTGCAAATCAAGTTAGGTTTAGGTTTTTTCTTATAAAACGAATTCTGTTTCTTGTAAAACAATTAAACACAAAAAAGGAATTTTTCCATAAATAAAACTCTTAAATAAATTATTTATCAAGTTAAAAACTTGCAAAAAATAATTTCAAGTAGACACGGACTTGGTGCTTGGTACACGCGCATGGGCATGGGTCGAAACATGTATTTTTAAAAAGAGATTTTCGAGTTGTATTTATAAGAAAATTAACTTGCAAATCAAGTTAGATTTAGGTTTTTTCTTATAAAACGAGTTTTGTTTCTTGTAAAACAATTAAACACAAAAAAAGAATTTTTGCATAAATAAAACTCTTAAATAAATTATTTATCAAGTTAAAAACTTGCAAAAAATAATTTCAAGTAGACACGGACTTGGTGCTTGGTACATGCGCATGGGCATGGGTCGAAACATGTATTTTTTAAAAGAGATTTTCGAGTTGTATTTATCGGAAAATTAACTTGCAAATCAAGTTAGGTTTAGGTTTTTTCTTGTAAAACGAGTTTTGTTTCTTATAAAACAATTAAACACAAAAAAGGAATTTTTCCATAAATAAAACTCTTAAATAAATTATCTATCAAGTTAAAAACTTGCAAAAAATAATTTCAAGTAGACACGGACTTGGTGCTTGGTACACGCGCATAGGCATGGGTCGAAACATGTATTTTAAAAAGAGATTTTCGAGTTGTATTTATAGGAAAATTACCTTGCAAATCAAGTTAGGTTTAGGTTTTTTCTTATAAAACGAGTTTTGTTTCTTGTAAAACAATTAAACACAAAAAAGGAATTTTTCCATAAATAAAACTCTTAAATAAATTATTTATCAAGTTAAAAACTTGCAAAAAATAATTTCAAGTAGACACGGACTTGGTGCTTGGTACACGCGCATGGGCATGGGTCGAACCATGTATTTTGAAAAGAGATTTTCGAGTTATATTTATAAGAAAATTAACTTGCAAATCAAGTTAGGTTTAGGGTTTTTCTTATAAAACGAGTTTTGTTTCTTGTAAAACAATTAAACACGAAAAAGGAATTTTTCCATAAATAAAACTCTTAAATAAATTATTTATCAAGTTAAAAACTTGCAAAAAATAATTTCAAGTAGACACGGACTTGGTGCTTGGTACACGCGCATGGGCATGGGTCGAAACATGTATTTTGAAAAGAGATTTTCGAGTTGTATTTATAGGAAAATTAACTTGCAAATCAAGTTAGGTTTAGGTTTTTTCTTGTAAAACAATTAAACACAAAAAAAGAATTTTTCCATAAATAAAACTCTTAAATAAATTATTTATCAAGTTAAAAACTTGCAAAAAATAATTCCAAGTAGACACGGACTTGGTGCTTGGTACACGCGCATGGGCATGGGTCGAAACATGTATTTTGAAAAGAGATATTAGAGTTGTATTTATAGGAAAATTAACTAGCAAATCAAGTTAGGTTTAGGTTTTTTCTTATAAAACGAGTTTTGTTTCTTGTAAAACAATTAAACACAAAAAAGGAATTTTTCCATAAATAAAACTCTTAAATAAATTATTTATCAAGTTAAAAACTTGCAAAAAAATAATTTCAAGTAGACACGGACTTGGTGCTTGGTACACGCGCATGGGCATGGGTCGAAACATGTATTTTGAAAAGCGATTTTCGAGTTGTTTTTATAGGAAAATTAACTTGCAAATTAAGTTAGGTATAGGTTTTTTCTTATAAAACGAGTTTTGTTTCTTGTAAAACAATTAAACACAAAAAAGGAATTTTTCCATAAATAAAACTCTTAAATAAATTAATTATCAAGTTAAAAACTTGCAAAAAATAATTTCAAGTAGACACGGACTTGGTGCTTGGTACACGCGCATGGGCATGGGTCGAAACATGTATTTTGAAAAGAGATTTTCGAGTTGTATTTATAGGAAAATTAACTTGCAAATCAAGTTAGGTTTAGGTTTTTTCTTGTAAAACAATTAAACACAAAAAAGGAATTTTTCCATAAATAAAACTCTTAAATAAATTATTTATCAAGTTAAAAACTTGCAAAAAATAATTTCAAGTAGACACGGACTTGGTGCTTGGTACACGCGCATGGGCATGGGTCGAATACTGTATTTTGAAAAGAGATTTTAGAGTTGTATTTATAAGAAAATTAACTAGCAAATCAAGTTAGGTTTAGGTTTTTTCTTATAAAACGAGTTTTGTTTCTTGTAAAACAATTAAACACAAAAAAGGAATTTCTCCATAAATAAAACTCTTAAATAAATTATTTATCAAGTTAAAAACTTGCAAAAAAATAATTTCAAGTAGACACGGACTTGGTGCTTGGTACACGCGCATGGGCATGGGTCGAAACATGTATTTTGAAAAGAGATTTTCGAGTTGTTTTTATAGGAAAATTAACTTGCAAATTAAGTTAGGTATAGGTTTTTTCTTATAAAACGAGTTTTGTTTCTTGTAAAACAACTAAACACAAAAAAGGAATTTTTCCATAAATAAAACTCTTAAATAAATTATTTATCAAGTTAAAAACTTGCAAAAAATAATTTCAAGTAGACACGGACTTGGTGCTTGGTATACGCGCATGGGCATGGGTCGAAACATGTATTTTGAAAAGAGATTTTCGAGTTGTATTTATAGGAAAATTAACTTGCAAATCAAGTTAGGTTTAGGTTTTTTCTTATAAAACGAGTTTTGTTTCTTGTAAAACAATTAAACAGAAAAAAGGAATTTTTCCATAAATAAAACTCTTAAATAAATTAATTATCATGTTAAAAACTTGTAAAAAATAATTTCAAGTAGACACGGACTTGGTGCTTGGTACACGCGCATGGGCATGGGTCGAAACATGTGTTTTGAAAAGAGATTTTAGAATTGTATTTATAGGAAAATTAACTAGCAAATCAAGTTAGGTTTAGGTTTTTTCTTATAAAACGAGTTTTGTTTCTTGTAAAACAATTAAACACAAAAAAGGAATTTTTCAATAAATAAAACTCTTAAATAAATTATTTATAAAGTAAAAAACTTGCAAAAAAATAATTTCAAGTAGACACGGACTTGGTGCTTGGTACACGCGCATGGGCATGGGTCGAAACATGTATTTTGAAAAGAGATTTTCGAGTTGTATTTATAGGAAATTAACTTGCAAATCAAGTTAGGTTTAGATTTTTTCTTATAAAACGAGTTTTGTTTCTTGTAAAACAATTAAACACAAAAAAGGAATTTTTCATAAATAAAACTCTTAAATAAATTATTTATCAAGTTAAAAACTTGCAAAAAATAATTTCAAGTAGACACGGACTTGGTGCTTGGTACACGCGCATGGGTCGAAACATGTATTTTTCGAGTTGTATTTATAAGAAAATTAACTTGCAAATCAAGTTAGGTTTAGGTTTTTTCTTATAAAACGAGTTTTGTTTCTTGTAAAACAATTAAACACAAAAAAGGAATTTTTCCATAAATAAAACTCTTAAATAAATTATTTATCAAGTTAAAAACTTGCAAAAAATAATTTCAGGTAGACACGAACTTGGTGCTTGGTACACGCGCATGGGTCGAAACATGTATTTTTCGAGTTGTATCTATAGGAAAATTAACTTGCAAATCAAGTTAGGTTTAGGTTTTTTCTTATAAAACGAGTTTTGTTTCTTGTAAAACAATTAAACACAAAAAAGGAATTTTTCCATAAATAAAACTCTTAAATAAATTATTTTTCAAGTTAAAAACTTGCTCAAAATAATTTCAAGTAGACACGGACTTGGTACTTGGTACAGGCGCATGGGTCGAAACATGTATTTTTAGAGTTGTATTTATAGGTAAATTAACTAACAAATCAAGTTAGGTTTAGGTTTTTTCTTTTAAAACGAGTTTTGTTTCTTGTAAAACAATTAAACACAAAAAAGGAATTTTTCCATAATAAAACTCTTAAATAAATTATTTATCAAGTTAAAAACTTGCAAAAAATAATTTCAGGTAGACACGGACTTGGTGCTTGGTACACGCGCATGGGTCGAAACATGTATTTTTCGAGTTGTATTTATAGGAAAATTAACTTGCAAATCAAGTTAGGTTTAGGTTTTTTCTTATAAAACGAGTTTTGTTTCTTGTAAAACAATTAAACACAAAAAAGGAATTTTTCCATAAATAAAACTCTTAAATAAATTATTTATCAAGTTAAAAACTTGCTCAAAATAATTTCAAGTAGACACGGACTTGGTACTTGGTACAGGCGCATGGACATGGGTTCAAACATGTATTTTTCGAGTTGTATTTATAGGTAAATTAACTAGCAAATCAAGTTAGGTTTAGGTTTTTTCTTTTAAAACGAGTTTTGTTTCTTGTAAAACAATTAAACACAAAAAAGGAATTTTTCCATAAATAAAACTCTTAAATAAATTATTTATCAAGTTAAAAACTTGCAAAAAATAATTTCAAGTAGACACGGACTTGGTGCTTGGTATACGCGCATGGGCATGGGTCGAAACATGTATTTTGAAAAGAGATTTTCGAGTTGTATTTATAGGAAAATTAACTTGCAAATCAAGTTAGGTTTAGGTTTTTTCTTATAAAACGAGTTTTGTTTCTTGTAAAACAATTAAACAGAAAAAAGGAATTTTTCCATAAATAAAACTCTTAAATAAATTAATTATCATGTTAAAAACTTGTAAAAAATAATTTCAAGTAGACACGGACTTGGTGCTTGGTACACGCGCATGGGCATGGGTCGAAACATGTGTTTTGAAAAGAGATTTTAGAATTGTATTTATAGGAAAATTAACTAGCAAATCAAGTTAGGTTTAGGTTTTTTCTTATAAAACGAGTTTTGTTTCTTGTAAAACAATTAAACACAAAAAAGGAATTTTTCAATAAATAAAACTCTTAAATAAATTATTTATAAAGTAAAAAACTTGCAAAAAAATAATTTCAAGTAGACACGGACTTGGTGCTTGGTACACGCGCATGGGCATGGGTCGAAACATGTATTTTGAAAAGAGATTTTCGAGTTGTATTTATAGGAAATTAACTTGCAAATCAAGTTAGGTTTAGATTTTTTCTTATAAAACGAGTTTTGTTTCTTGTAAAACAATTAAACACAAAAAAGGAATTTTTCATAAATAAAACTCTTAAATAAATTATTTATCAAGTTAAAAACTTGCAAAAAATAATTTCAAGTAGACACGGACTTGGTGCTTGGTACACACACATGGCATGGGTCGAAACATGTATTTTGAAAAGAGATTTTCGAGTTGTATTTATAGGAAAATTAACTTGCAAATTAAGTTAGGTTTAGGTTTATTCTTATAAAACGAGTTTTGTTTCTTGTAAAACAATTAAACACAAAAAAGGTATTTTTCCATAAATAAAACTCTTAAATAAACTATTTATCAAGTTAAAAACTTGCAAAAAATAATTTCAAGTAGACACGGACTTGGTGCTTGGTACACTCGCATGGGCATGTGTCGAAACATGTGTTTTGAAAAGAGATTTTAGAGTTGTATTTATAGGAAATTTAACTAGCAAATCAAGTTAGGTTTAGGGTTTTTCTTATAAAACGAGTTTTGTTTCTTGTAAAACAATTAAACACAAAAAAGGAATTTTTCCATAAATAAAACTCTTAAATAAATTATTTATCAAGTTAAAAACTTGCAAAAAATAATTTCAAGTAGACACGGACTTGGTGCTTGGTACACGCGCATGGGCATGGGTCGAAACATGTATTTTTTGAGTTTTATTTATAGGAAAATTAACTAGCAAATCAAGTTAGGTTTAGGTTTTTTCTTATAAAACGAGTTTTGTTTCTTGTAAAACAATTAAACACAAAAAAAGAATTTTTCCATAAATAAAACTCTTAAATAAATTATTTATCAAGTTAAAAACTTGCAAAAAAATAATTTCAAGTAGACACGGACTTGGTGCTTGGTACACGCGCATGGGCATGGGTCGAAACATGTATTTTGAAAAGAGATTTTCGAGTTGTTTTTATAGGAAAATTAACTTGCAAATCAAGTTAGGTTTAGGTTTTTTCTTATAAAACGAGTTTTGTTTCTTGTAAAACAATTAAACACAAAAAAGGAATTTTTCCATAAATAAAACTCTTAAATAAATTATTTATCAAGTTAAAAACTTGCAAAAAATAATTTCAAGTAGACACGGACTTGGTGATCGGTACACGCGCATGGGCATGGGTCGAAACATGTATTTTTCGAGTTGTATTTATAGGAAAATTAACTTGCAAATCAAGTTAGGTTTAGGTTTTTTCTTATAAAACGAGTTTTGTTTCTTGTAAAACAATTAAACACAAAAAAGGAATTTTTCCATAAATAAAACTCTTAAATAAATTATTTATCAAGTTAAAAACCTGCAAAAAATAATTTCAAGTAGACACGGACTTGGCGCTTGGTACACGCGCATGGGCATGGGTCGAAACATGTATTATTCGAGTTGTATTTATAGGAAAATTAACTTGCAAATCAAGTTAGGTTTAGGTTTTTTCTTATAAAACGAGTTTTGTTTCTTGTAAAACAATTAAACACAAAAAAGGAATTTTTCCATAAATAAAACTCTTAAATAAATTATTTATCAAGTTAAAAACTTGCAAAAAATAATTTCAGGTGGACACGAACTTGGTGCTTGGTACACGCGCATGGGTCGAAACATGTATTTTTCGAGTTGTATTTATAGGAAAATTAACTTGCAAATCAAGTTAGGTTTAGGTTTTTTCTTATAAAACGAGTTTTATTTCTTGTAAAACAATTAAACACAAAAAAGGAATTTTTCCATAAATAAAACTCTTAAATAAATTATTTATCAAGTTAAAAACTTGCAAAATATAATTTCACGTAGACACGGACTTGGTGCTTGGTACACGCGCATGGACATGGGTCCAAACATTATTTTTCGAGTTATATTTATAGGAAAATCAACTTGCAATTCAAGTTAGGTTTAGGTTTTTTCTTATAAAACGAGTTTTGTTTCTTGTAAAACAATTAAACACAAAAAAGGAATTTTTCCATAAATAAAACTCTTAAATAAATTATTTATCAAGTTAAAAACTTGCAAAAAATAATTTCAGGTAGACACGGACTTGGTGCTTGGTACACGCGCATGGGTCGAAACATGTATTTTTCGAGTTGTATTTATAGGAAAATTAACTTGCAAATCAAGTTAGGTTTAGGTTTTTTCTTATAAAACGAGTTTTGTTTCTTGTAAAACAATTAAACACAAAAAAGGAATTTTTCCATAAATAAAACTCTTAAATAAATTATTTATCAAGTTAAAAACTTGCTCAAAATAATTTCAAGTAGACACGGACTTGGTACTTGGTACAGGCGCATGGACATGGGTTCAAACATGTATTTTTCGAGTTGTATTTATAGGTAAATTAACTAGCAAATCAAGTTAGGTTTAGGTTTTTTCTTTTAAAACGAGTTTTGTTTCTTGTAAAACAATTAAACACAAAAAAGGAATTTTTCCATAAATAAAACTCTTAAATAAATTATTTATCAAGTTAAAAACTTGCAAAAAATAATTTCAAGTAGACACGGACTTGGTGCTTGGTACACGTGCATGGGCATGAGTCGAAACATGTATTTTGAAAAGAGATTTTCGAGTTGTATTTATAGGAAAATTAACTTGCAAATCAAGTTAGGTTTAGGTTTTTTCTTATAAAACGAGTTTTGTTTCTTGTAAACTAATTAAACACAAAAAAGGAATTTTTCCATAAATAAAACTCTTAAATAAATTATTTATCAAGTTAAAAACTTGCAAAAAATAATTTCAAGTAGACACGGACTTGGTGCTTGGTACACGCGCATGGGAATGGGTCGAAACATGTATTTTGAAAAGAGATTTTCGAGTTGTATTTATAGGAAAGTTAACTTGCAAATCAAGTTAGGTTTAGGTTTTTTCTTATAAAACGAGTTTTGTTTCTTGTAAAACAATTAAACACAAAAAAGGAATTTTTCCATAAATAAAACTCTTAAATAAATTATTTATCAAGTTAAAAACTTGCAAAAAATAATTTCAAGTAGACACGGACTTGGTGCTTGGTACACGCGCATGGGCATGGGTCGAAACATGTATTTTGAAAAGAGATTTTCGAGTTGTATTTATATGAAAATTAACTTGCAAATCAAGTTAGGTTTAGGTTTTTTTCTTATAAAACGAGTTTTGTTTCTTGTAAAATAATTAAAAACAAAAAAGGAATTTTTCCATAAATAAAACTCTTAAATAAATTATTTATCAAGTTAAAAACTTGCAAAAAATAATTTCAAGTAGACACGGACTTGGTGCTTGGTACACGCGTATGGGCATGAGTCGAAACATGTATTTTGAAAAGAGATTTTCGAGTTGTATTTATAGGAAAATTAACTTGCAAATCAAGTTAGGTTTAGGTTTTTTCTTATAAAACGAGTTTTGTTTCTTGTAAAACAATTAAACACAAAAAAGGAATTTTTCCATAAATAAAACTCTTAAATAAATTATTTATCAAGTTAAAAACTTGCAAAAAATAATTTCAAGTAGACACGGACTTGGTGCTTGGTACACGCGCATGGGCATGGGTCGAATACTGTATTTTGAAAAGAGATTTTAGAGTTGTATTTATAGGAAAATTAACTAGCAAATCAAGTTAGGTTTAGGTTTTTTCTTATAAAACGAGTTTTGTTTCTTGTAAAACAATTAAACACAAAAAAGGAATTTTTCCATAAATAAAACTCTTAAATAAATTAATTATCAAGTTAAAAACTTGCAAAAAATAATTTCAAGTAGACACGGACTTGGTGCTTGGTACACGCGCATGGGCATGGGTCGAAACATGTATTTTGAAAAGAGATTTTCGAGTTGTATTTATAGGAAAATTAACTTGCAAATCAAGTTAGGTTTAGGTTTTTTCTTATAAAACGAGTTTTGTTTCTTGTAAAACAATTAAACACAAAAAATGAATTTTTCCATAAATAAAACTCTTAAATAAATTATTTATCAAGTTAAAAACTTGCAAAAATAATTTCAAGTAGACACAGACTTGGTGCTTGGTACACGCGCATGGGCATGGGTCGAAACATGTATTTTACGCCTAGAGATGGCCGCTGCTTGTGTGTTTTGAAAAGAGATTTTCGAGTTGTATTTATAGGAAAATTAACTTGCAAATCAAGTTAGGTTCAGGTTTTTTCTTATAAAACGAGTTTTGTTTCTTGTAAAACAATTAAACACAAAAAAGGAATTTTTCCATAAATAAAACTCTTAAATAAATTATTTATCAAGTTAAAAACTTGCAAAAAATAATTTCAAGTAGACACGGACTTGGTGCTTGGTATACGCGCATGGGCATGGGTCGAAACATGTATTTTGAAAAGAGATTTTCGAGTTGTATTTATAGGAAAATTAACTTGCAAATCAAGTTAGGTTTAGGTTTTTTCTTATAAAACGAGTTTTGTTTCTTGTAAAACAATTAAACAGAAAAAAGGAATTTTTCCATAAATAAAACTCTTAAATAAATTAATTATCATGTTATAAACTTGTAAAAAATAATTTCAAGTAGACACGGACTTGGTGCTTGGTACACGCGCTTGGGCATGGGTCGAAACATGTGTTTTGAAAAGAGATTTTAGAATTGTATTTATAGGAAAATTAACTAGCAAATCAAGTTAGGTTTAGGTTTTTTCTTATAAAACGAGTTTTGTTTCTTGTAAAACAATTAAACACAAAAAAGGAATTTTTCCATAAATAAAACTCTTAAATAAATTATTTATAAAGTAAAAAACTTGCAAAAAAATAATTTCAAGTAGACACGGACTTGGTGCTTGGTACACGCGCATGGGCATGGGTCGAAACATGTATTTTGAAAAGAGATTTTCGAGTTGTATTTATAGGAAATTAACTTGCAAATCAAGTTATGTTTAGATTTTTTCTTATAAAACGAGTTTTGTTTCTTGTAAAACAATTAAACACAAAAAAGGAATTTTTCATAAATAAAACTCTTAAATAAATTATTTATCAAGTTAAAAACTTGCAAAAAATAATTTCAAGTAGACACGGACTTGGTGCTTGGTACACACGCATGGCATGGGTCGAAACATGTATTTTGAAAAGAGATTTTCGAGTTGTATTTATAGGAAAATTAACTTGCAAATTAAGTTAGGTTTAGGTTTATTCTTATAAAACGAGTTTTGTTTCTTGTAAAACAATTAAACACAAAAAAGGTATTTTTCCATAAATAAAACTCTTAAATAAACTATTTATCAAGTTAAAAACTTGCAAAAAATAATTTCAAGTAGACACGGACTTGGTGCTTGGTACACTCGCATGGGCATGTGTCGAAACATGTGTTTTGAAAAGAGATTTTAGAGTTGTATTTATAGGAAATTTAACTAGCAAATCAAGTTAGGTTTAGGGTTTTTCTTATAAAACGAGTTTTGTTTCTTGTAAAACAATTAAACACAAAAAAGGAATTTTTCCATAAATAAAACTCTTAAATAAATTATTTATCAATTTAAAAACTTGCAAAAAAATAATTTCACGTAGACACGGACTTGGTGCTTGGTACACGCGCATGGGCATGGGTCGAAACATGTATTTTGAAAAGAGAATTTCGAGTTGTATTTATAGGAAAATTAACTTGCAAATCAAGTTAGGTTTAGTTTTTTTTTCTTATAAAACGAGTTTTGTTTCTTGTAAAACAATTAAACACAAAAAAGGAATTTTTCCATAAATAAAACTCTTAAATAAATTATTTATCAAGTTAAAAACTTGCAAAAAATAATTTCAAGTAGACACGGACTTGGTTCTTGGTACACGCGCATGGGCATGGGTCGAAACATGTATTTTTCGGTAGGAAAATTAACTTGCAAAATCAAGTTAGGTTTAGGTTTTTTCTTATAAAACGAGTTTTGTTTCTTGTAAAACAATTAAACACAAAAAAAGAATTTTTCCATAAATAAAACTCTTAAATAAATTATTTATCAAGTTAAAAACTTGCAAAAAAATAATTTCAAGTAGACACGGACTTGGTGCTTGGTACACGCGCATGGGCATGGGTCGAAACATGTATTTTGAAAAGAGATTTTCGAGTTGTTTTTATAGGAAAATTAACTTGCAAATCAAGTTAGGTTTAGGTTTTTTCTTATAAAACGAGTTTTGTTTCTTGTAAAACAATTAAACACAAAAAAGGAATTTTTCCATAAATAAAACTCTTAAATAAATTATTTATCAAGTTAAAAACTTGCAAAAAATAATTTCAAGTAGACACGGACTTGGTGCTTGGTACACGCGCATGGGCATGGGTCGAAACATGGGTCGGGATGGAAGTAAAACACCGCACGAAAATAAAAGCAAGAAGATGAAGAAAAGACCTAGAGATGGTCGCTGCTTGTGTGTTTTGAAAAGAGATTTTCGAGTTGTATTTATAGGAAAATTAACTTGCAAATCAAGTTAGGTTTAGGTTTTTTCTTATAAAACGAGTTTTGTTTCTTTTAAAACAATTAAACACAAAAAAGGAATTTTTCCATAAATAAAACTCTTAAATAAATTATTTATCAAGTTAAAAACTTGCAAAAAATAATTTCAAGTAGACACGGACTTGGTGCTTGGTACACGCGCATGGGCATGGGTCGAAACATGTATTTTGAAAAGAGATTTTCGAGTTGTATTTATAGGAAAGTTAACTTGCAAATCAAGTTAGGTTTAGGTTTTTTCTTATAAAACGAGTTTTGTTTCTTGTAAAACAATTAAACACAAAAAAGGAATTTTTCCATAAATAAAACTCTTAAATAAATTATTTATCAAGTTAAAAACTTGCAAAAAATAATTTCAAGTAGACACGGACTTGGTGCTTGGTACACGCGCATGGGCATGGGTCGAAACATGTATTTTGAAAAGAGATTTTCGAGTTGTATTTATATGAAAATTAACTTGCAAATCAAGTTAGGTTTAGGTTTTTTTCTTATAAAACGAGTTTTGTTTCTTGTAAAATAATTAAAAACAAAAAAGGAATTTTTCCATAAATAAAACTCTTAAATAAATTATTTATCAAGTTAAAAACTTGCAAAAAATAATTTCAAGTAGACACGGACTTGGTGCTTGGTACACGCGTATGGGCATGAGTCGAAACATGTATTTTGAAAAGAGATTTTCGAGTTGTATTTATAGGAAAATTAACTTGCAAATCAAGTTAGGTTTAGGTTTTTTCTTATAAAACGAGTTTTGTTTCTTGTAAAACAATTAAACACAAAAAAGGAATTTTTCCATAAATAAAACTCTTAAATAAATTATTTATCAAGTTAAAAACTTGCAAAAAATAATTTCAAGTAGACACGGACTTGGTGCTTGGTACACGCGCATGGGAATGGGTCGAAACATGTATTTTGAAAAGAGATTTTCGAGTTGTATTTATAGGAAAATTAACTTGCAAATCTAGTTAGGTTTAGGTTTTTTCTTATAAAACGAGTTTTGTTTCTTGTAAAACAATTAAACACAAAAAAGGAAGTTTTCCATAAATAAAAATCTTAAATAAATTATTTATCAAGTTAAAAACTTGCAAAAAATAATTTCAAGTAGACACGGACTTGGTGCTTGGTACACGCGCATGGGCATGGGTCGAAACATGTATTTTGAAAAGAGATTTTCGAGTTGTATTTATAGGAAAATTAACTTGCAAATCAAGTTAGGTTTAGGTTTTTTCTTGTAAAACAATTAAACACAAAAAAGGAATTTTTCCATAAATAAAACTCTTAAATAAATTATTTATCAAGTTAAAAACTTGCAAAAAATAATTTCAAGTAGACACGGACTTGGTGCTTGGTACACGCGCATGGGCATGGGTCGAATACTGTATTTTGAAAAGAGATTTTAGAGTTGTATTTATAAGAAAATTAACTAGCAAATCAAGTTAGGTTTAGGTTTTTTCTTATAAAACGAGTTTTGTTTCTTGTAAAACAATTAAACACAAAAAAGGAATTTCTCCATAAATAAAACTCTTAAATAAATTATTTATCAAGTTAAAAACTTGCAAAAAAATAATTTCAAGTAGACACGGACTTGGTGCTTGGTACACGCGCATGGGCATGGGTCGAAACATGTATTTTGAAAAGAGATTTTCGAGTTGTTTTTATAGGAAAATTAACTTGCAAATTAAGTTAGGTATAGGTTTTTTCTTATAAAACGAGTTTTGTTTCTTGTAAAACAATTAAACACAAAAAAGGAATTTTTCCATAAATAAAACTCTTAAATAAACTATTTATCCAATTAAAAACTTGCAAAAAATAATTTCAAGTAGACACGGACTTGGTGCTTGGTACACGCGCATGGGAATGGGTCGAAACATGTATTTTGAAAAGAGATTTTCGAGTTGTATTTATAGGAAAATTAACTTGCAAATCTAGTTAGGTTTAGGTTTTTTCTTATAAAACGAGTTTTGTTTCTTGTAAAACAATTAAACACAAAATAGGAAGTTTTCCTTAAATAAAAATCTTAACTAAATTATTTATCAAGTTAAAAACTTGCAAAAAATAATTTCAAGTAGACACGGACTTGGTGCTTGGTACACGCGCATGGGCATGGGTCGAAACATGTATTTTGAAAAGAGATTTTCGAGTTGTATTTATAGGAAAATTAACTTGCAAATCAAGTTAGGTTTAGGTTTTTTCTTGTAAAACAATTAAACACAAAAAAGGAATTTTTCCATAAAAAAAACTCTTAAATAAATTATTTATCAAGTTAAAAACTTGCAAAAAATAATTCCAAGTAGACACGGACTTGGTGCTTGGTACACGCGCATGGGCATGGGTCGAAACATGTATTTTGAAAAGAGATTTTAGAGTTGTATTTATAGGAAAATTAACTAGCAAATCAAGTTAGGTTTAGGTTTTTTCTTATAAAACGAGTTTTGTTTCTTGTAAAACAATTAAACACAAAAAAGGAATTTTTCCATAAATAAAACTCTTAAATAAATTATTTATCAAGTTAAAAACTTGCAAAAAAATAATTTCAAGTAGACACGGACTTGGTGCTTGGTACACGCGCATGGGCATGGGTCGAAACATGTATTTTGAAAAGAGATTTTCGAGTTGTTTTTATAGGAAAATTAACTTGCAAATTAAGTTAGGTACAGGTTTTTTCTTATAAAACGAGTTTTGTTTCTTGTAAAACAATTAAACACAAAAAAGGAATTTTTCCATAAATAAAACTCTTAAATAAACTATTTATCCAATTAAAAACTTGCAAAAAATAATTTCAAGTAGACACGGACTTGGTGCTTGGTACACGCGCTTGGGCATGGGTCGAAACATGTATTTTGAAAAGAGATTTTCGAGTTGTATTTATAGGAAAAATTAACTTGCAAATCTAGTTAGGTTTAGGTTTTTTCTTATAAAACGAGTTTTGTTTCTTGTAAAACAATTAAACACAAAAAAGGAATTTTTCCATAAATAAAACTCTTAAATAAATTATTTATCAAGTTAAAAACTTGCAAAAAATAATTTCTAGTAGACACGGACTTGGTGCTTGGTACACGCGCATGGGCATGGGTCGAACCATGTATTTTGAAAAGAGATTTTCGAGTTGTATTTATAAGAAAATTAACTTGCAAATCAAGTTAGGTTTAGGGTTTTTCTTATAAAACGAGTTTTGTTTCTTGTAAAACAATTAAACACGAAAAAGGAATTTTTCCATAAATAAAACTCTTAAATAAATTATTTATCAAGTTAAAAACTTGCAAAAAATAATTTCAAGTAGACACGGACTTGGTGCTTGGTACACGCGCATGGGCATGGGTCGAAACATGTATTTTGAAAAGAGATTTTCGAGTTGTATTTATAGGAAAGTTAACTTGCAAATCAAGTTAGGTTTAGGTTTTTTCTTATAAAACGAGTTTTGTTTCTTGTAAAACAATTAAACACAAAAAAGGAATTTTTCCATAAATAAAACTCTTAAATAAATTATTTATCAAGTTAAAAACTTGCAAAAAATAATTTCAAGTAGACACGGACTTGGTGCTTGGTACACGCGCATGGGCATGGGTCGAAACATGTATTTTGAAAAGAGATTTTCGAGTTGTATTTATATGAAAATTAACTTGCAAATCAAGTTAGGTTTAGGTTTTTTTCTTATAAAACGAGTTTTGTTTCTTGTAAAATAATTAAAAACAAAAAAGGAATTTTTCCATAAATAAAACTCTTAAATAAATTATTTATCAAGTTAAAAACTTGCAAAAAATAATTTCAAGTAGACACGGACTTGGTGCTTGGTACACGCGTATGGGCATGAGTCGAAACATGTATTTTGAAAAGAGATTTTCGAGTTGTATTTATAGGAAAATTAACTTGCAAATCAAGTTAGGTTTAGGTTTTTTCTTATAAAACGAGTTTTGTTTCTTGTAAAACAATTAAACACAAAAAAGGAATTTTTCCATAAATAAAACTCTTAAATAAATTATTTATCAAGTTAAAAACTTGCAAAAAATAATTTCAAGTAGACACGGACTTGGTGCTTGGTACACGCGCATGGGCATGGGTCGAATCATGTATTTTGAAAAGAGATTTTCGAGTTGTATTTATAGGAAAATTAACTTGAAAATCAAGTTAGGTTTAGGTTTTTTCTTATAAAATGAGTTTTTTTCTTGTAAAACAATTAAACACAAAAAAGGAATTTTTACATAATAAAACTCTTAAATAGATTATTTATCAAGTTAAAAACTTGCAAAAAATAATTTCAAGTAGACATGGACTTGGTGCTTGGTACACGCGCATGGGCATGGGTCGAAACATGTATTTTGAAAAGAGATTTTCGAGTTGTATTTATAGGAAAATTAACTTGCAAATCAAGTTAGGTTTAGGTTTTTTCTTATAAAACGAGTTTTGTTTCTTGTAAAACAATTAAACACAAAAACTGAATTTTTCCATAACTAAAACACTTAAATAAATTATTTATCAAGTTAAAAACTTGCAAAAATTAATTTCAAGTAAACACGGACTTGGTGCTTGGTACACGCGCATGGGCATGGGTCGAAACATGTATTTTGAAAAGAGATTTTCGAGTTGTATTTATAGGAAAATTAACTTGCAAATCAAGTTAGGTTTAGGTTTTTTCTTACAAAACGAGTTTTGTTTCTTGTAAAACAATTAAACACAAAAAAGGAATTTTTTCATAAATAAAACTCTTAAATAAATTATTTATCAAGTTAAAAACTTACAAAAAATAATTTCAAGTAGACACGGACTTGGTGCTTGGTACACGCGCATGGGCATGGGTCGAAACATGTATTTTGAAAAGAAATTTTCGAGTTGTATCTATAGGAAAATTAACTTGCAAATCAAGTTAGGTTTAGGTTTTTTCTTATAAAACGAGTTTTGTTTCTTGTAAAACAATTAAACACAAAAAAAGAATTTTTAAATAAATAAAACTCTTAAATAAATTATTTATCAAGTTAAAAACTTGCAAAAAATAATTTCAAGTAGACACGGACTTGGTGCTTGGTACACGCGCATGGGCATGGGTCGAAACATGTATTTTGAAAAGGGATTTTCGAGATGTATTTATAGGAAAATTAACTTGAAAATCAAGTTAGGTTTAGGTTTTTTCTTACAAAACGAATTTTGTTACTTGTAAAACAATTAAACACAAAAAAGGAATTTTTCCATAAATAAAACTCTTAAATAAATTATTTATCAAGTTAAAAACTTGCAAAAAATAATTTCAAGTAGACACGGACTTGGTGCTTGGTACACGCGCATGGGCATGGGTCGAAACATGTATTTTGAAAAGATATTTTCGAGTTGTATTTATAGGAAATTAACTTGCAAATCAAGTTAGGTTTAGGTTTTTTCTTATAAAACGAGTTTTGTTTCTTGTAAAACAATTAAACACAAAAAAGGAATTTTTTCATAAATAAAACTCTTAAATAAATTTTTTATCAAGTCAAAAACTTGCAAAAAATAATTTCAAGTAGACACGGACTTGGTGCTTTGTACACGCGCATGGGCATGGGTCGAAACATGTATTTTGAAAAGAGATTTTCGAGTTGTATTTATAGGAAAATTAACTTGAAAATCAAGTTAGGTTTAGGTTTTTCTTATAAAACGAGTTTTGTTTCTTGTAAAACAATTAAACACAAAAAATGAATTTTTCCATAAATAAAACTCTTAAATAAATTATTTATCAAGTTAAAAACTTGCAAAAAATAATTTCAAGTAAACACGGACTTGGTGCTTGGTACACGCGCATGGGCATGGGTCGAAACATGTATTTTGAAAAGAGATTTTCGAGTTGTATTTATAGGAAAATTAACTTGCAAATCAAGTTAGGTTTAGGTTTTTTCTTATAAAACTAGTTTTGTTTCTTGTAAAACAATTAAACACAAAATAGGAATTTTTCCATAAATAAACCTCTTAAATAAATTATTTATCAAGTTAAAAACTTGCAAAAAATAATTTCAAGTAGACACGGACTTGGTGCTTGGTACACGCGCATGTGCATGGGTCGAAACATGTATTTTGAAAAGAGATTTTCGAGTTGTATTTATAGGAAAATTAACTTGCAAATCAAGTTAGGTTTAGGTTTTTTCTTATAAAACGAGTTTTGTTTCTTGTAAAACAATTAAACACAAAAAAGGAATTTTTAAATAAATAAAACTCTTAAATAAATTATTTATCAAGTTAAAAACTTGCAAAAAATAATTTCAAGTAGACACGGACTTGGTGCTTGGTACACGCGCATGGGCATGGGTCGAAACATGTATTTTGAAAAGAAATTTTCGAGTTGTATCTATAGGAAAATTAACTTGCAAATCAAGTTAGGTTTAGGTTTTTTCTTATAAAACGAGTTTTGTTTCTTGTAAAACAATTAAACACAAAAAAGGAATTTTTCATTAAATAAAACTCTTAAATAAATTATTTGTCAAGTTCAAAACATGCAAAAAATAATTTCAAGTAGACACGGACTTGGTGCTTGGGACACGCGCATGGGCATGGGTCGAAACATGTATTTTGAAAAGAAATTTTCGAGTTGTATCTATAGGAAAATTAACTTGCAAATCAAGTTAGGTTTAGGTTTTTTCTTATAAAACGAGTTTTGTTTCTTGTAAAACAATTAAACACAAAAAAAAGAATTTTTAAATAAATAAAACTCTTAAATAAATTATTTATCAAGTTAAAAACTTGCAAAAAATAATTTCAAGTAGACACGGACTTGGTGCTTTGTACACGCGCATGGGCATGGGTCGAAACATGTATTTTGAAAAGAGATTTTCGAGTTGTATTTATAGGAAAATTAACTTGAAAATCAAGTTAGGTTTAGGTTTTTCTTATAAAACGAGTTTTGTTTCTTGTAAAACAATTAAACACAAAAAATGAATTTTTCCATAAATAAAACTCTTAAATAAATTATTTATCAAGTTAAAAACTTGCAAAAAATAATTTCAAGTAGACACGGAATTGGTGCTTGGTACACGCGCATGGGCATGGGTCGAAACATGTATTTTGAAAAGATATTTTCGAGTTGTATTTATAGGAAAATTAACTTGCAAATCAAGTTAGGTTTAGGTTTTTTCTTATAAAACGAGTTTTGTTTCTTGTAAAACAATTAAACACAAAAAAGGATTTTTTTCATAAATAAAACTCTTAAATAAATTTTTTATCAAGTCAAAAACTTGTAAAAAATAATTTCAAGTAGACACGGACTTGGTGCTTTGTACACGCGCATGGGCATGGGTCGAAACATGTATTTTGAAAAGATATTTTCGAGTTGTATTTATAGGAAAATTAACTTGCAAATCAAGTTAGGTTTAGGTTTTTTCTTATAAAACGAGTTTTGTTTCTTGTAAAACAATTAAACACAAAAAAGGAATTTTTACATAAATAAAACTCTTAAATAAATTATTTATCAAGTTAAAAACTTGCAAAAAATAATTTCAAGTAGACACGGACTTGGTGCTTGGTACACGCGCATGGGCATGGGTCGAAACATGTATTTTGAAAAGAGATTTTCGAGTTGTATATAGGAAAATTAACTTGAAATCAAGTTAGGTTTAGGTTTTTTCTTATAAAACGAGTTTTGTTTCTTGTAAAACAATTAAACACAGAAAATGAATTTTTCCATAACTAAAACACTTAAATAAATTATTTATCAAGTTAAAAACTTGCAAAAAATAATTTCAAGTAGACACGGACTTGGTGCTTGGTACACGCGCATGGGCATGGGTCGAAACATGTATTTTGAAAAGAGATTTTCGAGTTGTATTTATAGGAAAATTAACTTGCAAATCAAGTTACGTTTAGGTTTTTTCTTATAAAACGAGTTTTGTTTCTTGTAAAACAATTAAACACAGAAAATGAATTTTTCCATAACTAAAACTCTTAAATAAATTATTTATCAAGTTAAAAACTTGCAAAAAATAATTTCAAGTAGACACGGACTTGGTGCTTGGTACACGCGCATGGGCATGGGTCGAAACATGTATTTTGAAAAGAGATTTTCGAGTTGTATTTATAGGAAAATTAACTTGAAAATCAAGTTAGGTTTAAGTTTTTTCTTACAAAACGAGTTTTGTTTCTTGTAAAACAATTAAACACAAAAAAGGAATTTTTCCATAAATAAAACTCTTAAATAAATTATTTATCAAGTTAAAAACTTGCAAAAAATAATTTCAAGTAGACACGGACTTGGTGCTTGGTACACGTGCATGGGCATGGGTCGAAACATGTATTTTGAAAAGAGATTTTCGAGTTGTATTTATAGGAAAATTAACTTGAAAATCAAGTTAGGTTTAGGTTTTTTC
This sequence comes from Papaver somniferum, assembly GCF_003573695.1. NCBI lineage: Eukaryota > Viridiplantae > Streptophyta > Magnoliopsida > Ranunculales > Papaveraceae > Papaver > Papaver somniferum. The sequence continues at coordinate 4,601 of NW_020619159.1, read as the reverse complement.
TTATAAAACGAGTTTTGTTTCTTGTAAAACAATTAAACACAAAAAAGGAATTTTTACATAAATAAAACTCTTAAATAAATTATTTATCAAGTTAAAAACTTGCAAAAAATAATTTCAAGTAGACACGGACTTGGTGCTTGGTACACGCGCATGGGCATGGGTCGAAACATATATTTTGAAAAGAGATTTTCGAGTTGTATTTATTGGAAAATTAACTTGAAAATCAAGTTAGGTTTAGGTTTTTTATTACAAAACGAGTTTTGTTTCTTGTAAAACAATTAAACACAAAAAAGGAATTTTTCCATTAATAAAACTCTTAAATAAATTATTTATCAAGTTAAAAACTTGCAAAAAATAATTTCAAGTAGACACGGACTTGGTGCTTGGTACACGCACATGGGCATGGGTCGAAACATGTATTTTGAAAAGAGATTTTCGAGTTGTATTTATAGGAAAATTAACTTGCAAATCAAGTTAGGTTTAGGTTTTTTCTTATAAAACGAGTTTTGTTTCTTGTAAAACAATTAAACACAAAAAAGGAATTTTTACATAAATAAAACTCTTAAATAAATTATTTATCAAGATAAAAAATTGCAAAAAATAATTTCAAGTAGACACGGACTTGGTGCTTGGTACACGCGCATGGGCATGGGTCGAAACATGTATTTTGAAAAGAGATTTTCGAGTTGTATTTATAGGAAAATTAACTTGAAAATCAAGTTAGGTTTAGGTTTTTTCTTACAAAACGAGTTTTGTTTCTTGTAAAACAATTAAACACAAAAAAGGAATTTTTCCATAAATAAAACTCTTAAATAAATTATTTATCAAGTCAAAAACTTGCAAAAAATAATTTCAAGTAGACACGGACTTGGTGCTTGGTACACGCGCATGGGCATGGGTCGAAACATGTATTTTGAAAAGATATTTTCGAGTTGTACTTATAGGAAAATTAACTTGCAAATCAAGTTAGGTTTAGGTTTTTCTTATAAAACGAGTTTTGTTTCTTGTAAAACAATTAAACACAAAAAAGGAATTTTTCCATAAATAAAACTCTTAAATAAATTATTTGTCAAGTTCAAAACTTGCAAAAAATAATTTCAAGTAGACACGGACTTGGTGCTTGGTACATGGGCATGGGTCGAAACATGTATTTTGAAAAGAGATTTTCGAGTTGTATTTATAGGAAAATTAACTTGCAAATCAAGTTAGGTTTAGGTTTTTTCTTATAAAACGAGTTTTGTTTCTTGTAAAACAATTAAACACAAAAAAGGAATTTTTACATAAATAAAACTCTTAAATAAATTATTTATCAAGTTAAAAACTTGCAAAAAATAATTTCAAGTAGACACGGACTTGGTGCTTGGTACACGCGCATGGGCATGGGTCGAAACATGTATTTTGAAAAGAGATTTTCGAGTTGTATTTATAGGAAAATTAACTTGAAAATCAAGTTGGGTTTAGGTTTCTTCTTACAAAACGAGTTTTGTTTCTTGTAAAACAATGAAACACAAAAAAGGAATTTTTTCCATAAATAAAACTCTTAAATAAATTATTTATCAAGTTAAAAACTTGCAAAAAATAATTTCAAGTAGACACGGACTTGGTGCTTGGTACACGCGCATGGGCATGGGTCGAAACATGTATTTTGAAAAGAGATTTTCGAGTTGTATTTATAGGAAAATTAACTTGAAAATCAAGTTAGGTTTAGGTTTTTTCTTACAAAACGAGTTTTGTTTCTTGTAAAACAATTAAACACAAAAAAGGAATTTTTCCATAAATAAAACTCTTAAATAAATTATTTGTCAAGTTCAAAACTTGCAAAAAATAATTTCAAGTAGACACGGACTTGGTGCTTGGTACACGCGCATGGGCATGGGTCGAAACATGTATTTTGAAAAGAGATTTTCGAGTTGTATCTATAGGAAAATTAACTTGCAAATCAAGTTAGGTTTAGGTTTTTTCTTATAAAACGAGTTTTGTTTCTTGTAAAACAATTAAACACAAAAAAAGAATTTTTAAATAAATAAAACTCTTAAATAAATTATTTATCAAGTTAAAAACTTGCAAAAAATAATTTCAAGTAGACACGGACTTGGTGCTTGGTACACGCGCATGGGCATGGGTCGAAACATGTATTTTGAAAAGAGATTTTCGAGTTGTATTTATAGGAAAATTAACTTGAAAATCAAGTTAGGTTTAGGTTTTTCTTATAAAACGAGTTTTGTTTCTTGTAAAACAATTAAACACAAAAAAAGAATTTTTAAATAAATAAAACTCTTAAATAAATTATTTATCAAGTTAAAAACTTGCAAAAAATAATTTCAAGTAGACACGGACTTGGTGCTTGGTACACGCGCATGGGCATGGGTCGAAACATGTATTTTGAAAAGGGATTTTCGAGATGTATTTATAGGAAAATTAACTTGAAAATCAAGTTAGGTTTAGGTTTTTTCTTACAAAACGAATTTTGTTACTTGTAAAACAATTAAACACAAAAAAGGAATTTTTCCATAAATAAAACTCTTAAATAAATTATTTATCAAGTTAAAAACTTGCAAAAAATAATTTCAAGTAGACACGGACTTGGTGCTTGGTACACGCGCATGGGCATGGGTCGAAACATGTATTTTGAAAAGATATTTTCGAGTTGTATTTATAGGAAATTAACTTGCAAATCAAGTTAGGTTTAGGTTTTTTCTTATAAAACGAGTTTTGTTTCTTGTAAAACAATTAAACACAAAAAAGGAATTTTTTCATAAATAAAACTCTTAAATAAATTTTTTATCAAGTCAAAAACTTGCAAAAAAATAATTTCAAGTAGACACGGACTTGGTGCTTTGTACACGCGCATGGGCATGGGTCGAAACATGAATTTTGAAAAGAGATTTTCGAGTTGTACTTATAGGAAAATTAACTTGAAAATCAAGTTAGGTTTAGGTTTTTCTTATAAAACGAGTTTTGTTTCTTGTAAAACAATTAAACACAAAAAAGGAATTTTTCCATAAATAAAACTCTTAAATAAATTATTTGTCAAGTTCAAAACTTGCAAAAAATAATTTCAAGTAGACACGGACTTGGTGCTTGGTACACGCGCATGGGCATGGGTCGAAACATGTATTTTGAAAAGAGATTTTCGAGTTGTATCTATAGGAAAATTAACTTGCAAATCAAGTTAGGTTTAGGTTTTTTCTTATAAAACGAGTTTTGTTTCTTGTAAAACAATTAAACACAAAAAAAGAATTTTTAAATAAATAAAACTCTTAAATAAATTATTTATCAAGTTAAAAACTTGCAAAAAATAATTTCAAGTAGACACGGACTTGGTGCTTGGTACACGCGCATGGGCATGGGTCGAAACATGTATTTTGAAAAGAGATTTTCGAGTTGTATTTATAGGAAAATTAACTTGAAAATCAAGTTAGGTTTAGGTTTTTTCTTACAAAACGAGTTTTGTTTCTTGTAAACCAATTAAACACAAAAAATGAATTTTTCCATAAATAAAACTCTTAAATAAATTATTTGTCAAGTTCAAAACTTGCAAAAAATAATTTCAAGTAGACACGGACTTGGTGCTTGGTACACGCGCATGGGCATGGGTCGAAACATGTATTTTGAAAAGAGATTTTCGAGTTGTATTTATAGGAAAATTAACTTGCAAATCAAGTTAGGTTTAGGTTTTTTCTTATAAAACGAGTTTTGTTTCTTGTAAAACAATTAAACACAAAAAAAGAATTTTTAAATAAATAAAACTCTTAAATAAATTATTTATCAAGTTAAAAACTTGCAAAAAATAATTTCAAGTAGACACAGACTTGGTGCTTTGTACACGCGCATGGGCATGGGTCGAAACATGTATTTTGAAAAGAGATTTTCGAGTTGTATTTATAGGAAAATTAACTTGAAAATCAAGTTAGGTTTAGGTTTTTCTTATAAAACGAGTTTTGTTTCTTGTAAAACAATTAAACACAAAAAATGAATTTTTCCATAAATAAAACTCTTAAATAAATTATTTATCAAGTTAAAAACTTGCAAAAAATAATTTCAAGTAGACACGGACTTGGTGCTTGGTACACGCGCATGGGCATGGGTCGAAACATGTATTTTGAAAAGATATTTTCGAGTTGTATTTATAGGAAAATTAACTTGCAAATCAAGTTAGGTTTAGGTTTTTTCTTACAAAACGAGTTTTGTTTCTTGTAAAACAATTAAACACAAAAAAGGAATTTTTTCATAAATAAAACTCTTAAATAAATTATTTATCAAGTTAAAAACTTACAAAAAATAATTACAAGTAGACACGGACTTGGTGCTTGGTACACGCGCATGGGCATGGGTCGAAACATGTATTTTGAAAAGATATTTTCGAGTTGTATTTATAGGAAATTAACTTGCAAATCAAGTTAGGTTTAGGTTTTTTCTTATAAAACGAGTTTTGTTTCTTGTAAAACAATTAAACACAAAAAAGGAATTTTTTCATAAATAAAACTCTTAAATAAATTTTTTATCAAGTCAAAAACTTGCAAAAAATAATTTCAAGTAGACACGGACTTGGTGCTTTGTACACGCGCATGGGCATGGGTCGAAACATGTATTTTGAAAAG
>NW_020619158.1:0-914 GCF_003573695.1 Papaver somniferum | reverse complement strand
ATGTCACCATTCATGATTGATAAAAATTTCACTCAAGAGATCAAAATAGTGCTTCAACGGTGGGAAGTTAGGTAGCTCACCATTCTACCTGGAGTTAACGTACGGTAACACACACTCTAAAAGCACTCATTTGGACAGGTACAAAGAATTGAAAGTCGGTGCCTCTCATAATGTAACATGGGTAGCCTCCATTATAGGGGATCACAAATCTAATACCGAATTCAATTTGTACCTCATTTGCCACTAGGATGGTTAAATCCAACTTCAACTCTCATACAAGTAAGAAACCCGATCATGTTCTCTGTCATCTCTAAGTTCAGTCACTCATGAGATTCTCGATGTAATCTTAGCGACATGTATACTATGTGACTCTAAAATAACTAAAAGTTGGAGTTTCTTATTCATAAATTTACAAAAAAGTTAAAAAATTGCATGAAAAAGGTACAAAGCAAAAGCTTAATCACTCCCCCACACTTAAACTTTACATTGTCCTCAATGTAAATTGAATCATCCAAAGTAAGTCAAGGTGGGAAATACAAGGCAATAAAAAAAACTAAAAACAAGACAAAAATACTTAAAAATAAAAAGATAAAGGTAAAGATACAAAACCGGTGGGTTGCCTCCCACTTAGCGCTTGGTTTAAAGTCGCCAACCCGACTTGCTCCTTGCTTTCTATGAATCCTCCAGAGGGAGTGCATTCACATAATTAACTCCTTCCACCACTTCGGAAGAGAAGTTCTCATCGTATGGTTTCAACCGGTGCCCATTCACTTTAAGTTCCTTGCCTGTAGCTATGCTACGAATTTCTACTGCACCATTAGAAAACACATTAGTAACAATAAAAGGTCCAATCCAACGTGACATTAATTTACCCGGAAATAAATGCAAGCGAGAATTAAACAAAAGCACTTTTT
>NW_020619157.1:0-586 GCF_003573695.1 Papaver somniferum | reverse complement strand
GACCGGTGATGAACAAAAAAACTTCCTTGGCGACAAGGAAGAAGGATTTCAAGGAGTTGCACATGATCCACGAGATCCGTTGGAGTCCGGATTAAAGCTTGACATCCCAAGGTTTGATGACATTTTTTCTTTTTTGTGGTTGAGAAAAATAATGTTGCCGTGGATTGGAATCTACCACCAATCTATGATGATTACCCTGATGATGAGATCATGTTATATTCTTGTTATGTTGGTCCATATTCTCCAGAAGCAGTATGTAATCAGGTGGATCAACGACATCAACTTAACTATTTCGATGCGCAGGTATTTTCCGGTTCAATAGTAATTATGTCAATATTATTTAAGTTGAAGGACTATAAGAATTTTCATCGAAGAATTATTTACCCAACTACAAATACTGGCAAAATTCGAGGGCGAATTTTTTTTGAGAAGGGGAGAATGGTGGAGTATTTAGGGAAAGTGAATATACTCGTTTATTGTTATTTTTCTTTGATTTATTATTATTATTTAGCAAATAATATTTAATTAATTAAGATATTTTCTCTTTTATTATTTAGGTAACTTTTAGAAGTATCTAATAGTATTT
>NW_020619156.1:0-781 GCF_003573695.1 Papaver somniferum | reverse complement strand
TTTTGCTCAAAGCTAGATGTCTCCTTTATATAGCCTTCAAATCAGGGTTTTTCCTTAGTTACAAAGCAATCCTTATTCACTGTTAGATGAAAACCTGATTTAGATTCAAGCTAATATTTCTCAACCGTTAGATCGAAAACTTAGCTTGTCACACAAACTTAGGTAAACTGTTACTGGGTTTGTGAAAACCATTTCCAAACGTGTGCGTGTATGTTGGTTCAACATAATAACCCAAAAGGTTAACCATATGAGCATTTAATATCAATTGACTCAAATGAACTAGTTAAAGAGTTGTTCAATTGCTATGAGATCTTAACTACACAAGACAAAATTGAAACAAAGATGATTCGAATCGATTGAATCGTCTCATGAACATTATAGCCACGGTTTGCATAAAGCATTCCTTAGTAATTTAATGTTTTATGTTCAGAGCACATCTTTATATCATAACCTCTTAAGTTCACAAACAAGTTCGCGAACTTAAGTTAATGGTTGAGTTTTCCAAACTCAGCAGAAATTCTCGGAAAGAGAACTTCCACCAGTTCGCGGACTGGGTTCGCGGACTGAGTTCGCGGACTTAGCACACAAACGAGTTTTGGAAAATCCAGCAGAAATTCTTGGTCGAGAACTTCTGACAGTTCGCGGACTGAGTCTGCGGACTGGGTTCGCGGACTTGGCAAGCCAATTCCACAATCCTTCTGATTTCTCTTGATCAACAAAGTTCGAAAACTTCGGTTCAAGGAATACATGGTTATGTAATCTAAACTCTCATTTCAATCAT
>NW_020619155.1:0-1359 GCF_003573695.1 Papaver somniferum | reverse complement strand
TAATGAGCCATCATTTGTCTAGTTCTGACTGGAATTGAAGGTCCAAAGAGCAAAAACCGAATTTTCAACGAAAAGCATAGGCAGCTGTACACGCTTTGCTTTCGTAAAAATGACCTGAAATATTTTGTTCCTTTTTACACTTGATATTGTTCTATGATATGTAAGCCTTCTAATGATCCATTATTTGTCTAGTTCTGACTGGATCTGAAGGTCCAAAGAGCAAAACCGAATTTTCAACGAAAAGCATAGGCAGTTGTACACGCTTTGCTTTCGTAAAAATGAACTGAAATATTTTGTTCCTTTTGAAACTTGATATTGTTCTATGATATGTAAGCTTACTAATGAGCCATCATTTGTCTAGTTCTGACTGGATCTGAAGGTCGAAAGAGCAAAACCGAATTTTTAACGAAAAGCATAGGCAGTTGTACACGCTTTGCTTACCTAAAAATGAACTGAAATATTTTGTTCCCTTTTAAACTTGATATTGTTCTATGGTATGTAAGATTTCTAATGAGCCATCATTTTTCTAGTTCTGACTGTAATTGAAGGTCCAAAGAGCAAAATCGAATTTTTAACGAAAAGCATATGCAGCTGTACACGCTTTGCTTTCATAAAAATGACCTGAAATATTTTGTTCATTTTTACACTTGATATTGTTGTATGATATTTAATTTTCTAATGAGCCATCATTTGTCTAGGTCGGACTGGAATTGAAGGTCCAAAGAGAAAAAATCGAATTTTTTACGAAAAGCATAGGCAGCTGTGCACGCTTTGCTTTCGTAAAAATGACCTGAAATATTTTTTTCTTTTTTAGAGTTTATATTGTTCTATGATATGTAATCTTTCTAATGATCCATCATTTGTCTAGTTCTGACTGGATCTGAAGGTCCAAAGAGCAAAACCGCATTTTTAACGAAAAACATAGGCAGCTGTACACGCTTTGCTTTCATCAAAATGACCTGAAATATTATTTTTTTTACACTTTATATTGTTCTATGATATGTAAGCTTTCAAATGAGCCATAATTTGTCTAAATCTGACTGTAATTGAAGGTCCAAAGAGCAAAACCGAATTTCTAACGAAAAGCATAGGCAACACACGCTTTGCTTTCGTCAAAATGAACTGAAATATTTTGTTCCTTTTTGAACTTGATATTTTTCTATGATATGTAAGCTTTTCAATGAGCCATCATTTGTCTAGTTCTGACTGGAATTGAAGGTCCAAAGAGCAAAAATCGAATTTTCAAAGAAAAGCATAGGCAGTTGTACACGCTTTGTTTTCGTAAAAATGACCTGAAATATTTTGATCCTTTTTACAATTGATAATTTTATATGATATGTATGCTTTCTAATGATCCAT
>NW_020619154.1:0-833 GCF_003573695.1 Papaver somniferum | reverse complement strand
TGTTACCCTAATATCGCATGGGTAATATGTGCACATAACATTAGGCTAGACATGGGTGATAGCTACATGGATCAGAATCCCCTTGTATTGCTAAAGAGAAAACGTCAAAAATTCATAAACCAGCAGTCCATAGTATACATGAACACTGAACACGAGTTTAACCTTCAAAAGGTAGTTGTCATCCAAATGAGTGAATGACGACTCTGGTTCTGACACTGGAAGGATTCTGTAGCTATATGAGTTTCGGCTTTGATAAGATCAAGAAATTGACTTATCATTTGCACAACCTTGATCAATGACAGTGTCCCATCTGGAGCTTTTGGTTCTTTAAGATACCCAACAAGATAAGTTGGAAGAACTACGCACCTTTGCGTTCAGGTTTATAAACATCAAGCTGTAACATGTATTAAGTGCATACCTCTTGAGGAGACTGACCAGCCTGCGAGGATAATAGTGCCATATTTCCATTAAACTTGGTTGCAGCAGCTGGTATGATTAAGGGAGAGAAGCGTCCATCGCCTTCAGTACCAGCTCGATACACTTGGACGTAATAACTTGCAGGATCAAATGAGTGGTCCACCATGAGAGCTTCAGCCAAACCACCTCTACGCAGAATAGCCACTTCCTAAATCCTGTAATTATACCTCGCTGACATAAGGAGCTTCCTTAATAAATGTACGATAAACTGAAGGGACACTACAATCAACATCTAGTGGTACCATTTGCATATACCTCGAACTAAAATTCACATTAATCCTTCGAAACAACCCCAAATAATAAAAAATATACACACTCCTAATGTATCAATCTTACCTAATCACCTGGATGTTCAA
>NW_020619153.1:0-474 GCF_003573695.1 Papaver somniferum | reverse complement strand
TTTAAATGTTGTTCCAAAGGAAGTTTGGAAGTCTCCATGGAAGATGAAACTGCCACACCTTGTGAAATTGTTCAGTTGGAAATGTTTAAAAGGAATTGTACCCACAAGACTTAGATTATGTCAAGCAATGCAGTACATTGAAACACGTTGTGAAATCTGTAAACAAGAGGAGGAATCTCTATATCATTTGTTGATTAGTTGCAACCATGCAAAATTTGTATGGAGGTCTCTCAATATCAATATTGATGAAGTAATCAATAATTTCTATTCCGTCAGAGACTGGATAATTTCTTGGTTTCAAGGAGTGCAAAATGCCGATGAAGATGAAAGACTGAAATGGAGAGAACTCTTGATGGTGGGATGTTGGATCATCTGGAAAGAGCGCTGTAATTGTGTTTTCCAGGATAAAACCCAACACCCTCTTAATACTTCCTCCATAATTCAGTATCAGTTACTGAGTTTTAATCACACATC